>NC_079504.1:91191084-91491084 GCF_030052815.1 Hevea brasiliensis | reverse complement strand
CATCGATATTCTTTACAGTTGTTGATTCTACTTTTATTTGCTAACCTTTCATTTTTCCTAATTTTGGTGGTGTTGTATGTCAATAAACTGAATTTAGCTATTTGAATTTAACAATGCTTAAATTAACTGCCCGTGGAGCCTATATACTGACCAGACTGGATAAATGGATATATTGGCACTGGGTACCTAGTACCTCAAGCCGTCATACCATCGGTCACAAAGTGTCTTCCGGTGTGCAAACAGTGTGGCTAAAAAACCATAAAATAAATCTGACAATAAGCCAAGTATAATAACACAATACGTATAGCCGTAGGCTGTTAAAGTCACAGTGCGGCATAATATGCTGTAAAAACACAGTATGGCATAAAGTCATTTACAGAATAGCTGTCATGTAACACCCTTATGTTCGGTAGTGCGTTCTACTGTTCCGATGACCAGTGTTGTCCGGACAGCTAGGATGCCTAGAACTACACTTAGATATGGGTGAGGAGACATAAAATAATGAAGTAAAAGAAAAGAAAATACAAGAAAAACAAAGAAAAAAATAATAGCAATCAAATATAACCAAGTTAAACGAGCCGAGAACCCTGGCGATGGGTGACCGCACCTGGAAGTTACGGCGTGGACCATTGACTAGCCCTGGACCGCGGGGAACCCTGAAAAATATTTTTAGGATATAATTAAAGACTTATTGAGGCATAAATATCATTAGAAATATCAAAGAAAAATTAATTAATTAGTACAAAGAAAAATGGGAAATCGAGAAAACAACAAAACTCGGTGTTACTAAAAAATTGAGAATGTAACCCGAACAGGGGTATTGTGGTCATTTGACACCCCGAGTTGTCTTTTGAGCTAAATTTCCATTAAAAATAAATGATATTACACTTGGAAAATGTCAAGAAAAATTAAAATAGTGGTATATAATCTAAAAAGCAAAAGTTAGGAGGAAAACGTGGGAAATTGACAATTTTAGAATAAACAAACATTAAAATGTTAATAGTGCTCCACTAACTCCACCTAAGTGGACCATTAAGTAGAATTGTGGCTGAAATTAACTTCATCTTCAACCTTGAACAGCTAGCCGAAACATCTTAAGAGAGAAACCTCCATGGCCGTTGGATGAGAGCTCCATGCAAGCTTCACTCTTCCATCTTCAAGCCATGATCCTTACATTTTCCTTCACTAAAGTTGTTCTACACAACTTGGGCAGTATATAGGCAGCAAGAAAATTAAGTTTTGGTGAGGTTTTGAAGAATTTCAAAAGTGGTAAGTATGTATTTTTATTTCTTATTTCATTAAACTTTGAATGGGTGTTGTGGGTAGTTGATTTGTGGAAGGATTTTTGAAGTTTGATGAGTTAATGGAGAGGTACATTTTCACAGCCATGGAACTTCAATAAGAATAGTTTATACTTGCATGTAAATAGTGGTTTGAATGATGATTTAAATGTTTGATTGTATTGTACTTGAATTCCATGTGTAAGGT
Source organism: Hevea brasiliensis (assembly GCF_030052815.1). Taxonomy (NCBI): domain Eukaryota; kingdom Viridiplantae; phylum Streptophyta; class Magnoliopsida; order Malpighiales; family Euphorbiaceae; genus Hevea; species Hevea brasiliensis. Next base: position 91,489,596 of record NC_079504.1, on the reverse strand, counting down.
ATGATTTGGAAGCTTAAAAAGTGAAAATGGTAATTGATGGATATGTGTAAACTTGTGGCAGCCTTATGAAGAAGATCAAAATGTGTTGTTTCATGGTTTGGTTTATGGAATTATATTGTTGAATTAGGTTGTTATGGATGGCAGCATGTATGTGTGTATTAAGGTTTGAATTTGGACATGTAAATGAGGTGCATTCATGTGTTTAATTGTTGTAATTGGACTTGGAAAATTCTGGGTTATAGTGTGCATATTGAGAATGGTTATAAGCTGCCAAAATGACCAAAAATGTGTTGCTAAATGTGTTAATATTATGGTATAAACCAGAATTGGCATGGAAGAGTGACTTGGTAAGCATAGGATGTGTAATTGGTAAAGGATGAACAATGTACAATAGGGTAGTGTTTGTTTTAGCTTAGAACCTTAAGTGTATGGCTCCAATTAGTATGAGATCAATTGGAGGTAAAACTAGGCACAAAAAGTGCCAACTTTCATGAAGGAAGCTTACCAAAATTCTGCTTAGAAGGTGACTTGAAAAATGACCAAATTCGGATTAGTGCTTTGAAAACCTGAAAATTGACCATTTGGGCAGTAGTTGGTATTTTGGCCACAACTCACTCAAAAAAAGTCCAATTGACCTGAAATTTTTACCATGAATAGTTAAGACATATACATACAATTCTTATGAGGACACCAAAGCCCAGAAATGGCCAGAACCAAGCCAAATAGCTTGCACAAGTTTAGGTCCAAAAACTGGCCGAACCAAAAGTGACCTAAAAATGACCTAAACAAACCATTTTGGTGCATTCTGTCTAGCATTGGTAGATTGACCACAACTTGGTCTACACAACTCAGAATGACCCCCGTGTGCAATAAGACATAGACTTATAAGTTTGTAGTTTGGACCGAAACCCAAAAACTGAGGGAACTAGGTCATCCAGTTAGGACAAATTAGTATACTGAAATCCGGCAAATTGCAATAAAATGCAACATACTTGGAAATGAATTTGGTAACATGTACCAATACTAAAAGGTTACAAATGTGACATATTGGTAACATTAAAACCTAATTCACCTAGAGTGCATCGAGGGTTAACATTTTAGGTTGACTAAGGAAATAATAGAATTCAATAAGTTAATTATTAAGCTTTATTCTTAGAGATAGTTTAAATGAGTACTGAAACACTTCAAATTATGTATTTCAGTTAGCAAAGACTCAGGGAAAGGGAAGGAAACACTGAGTCAGGGCCAAGAGACAGTTATCAGAGGTTTGTGCACAACAGTTATTTCTTTTGAATTTTCAATTGAAATAAATTATGACTATTTGCATATTATTGTTTTAAATTGTGAAAAATTGTTTGAATGATATTTGATGGATACTTATTGATTGAAAAGCATTGTAAATGGTTTGAAACCATAGCTATCATGTATATTGATTGAATTCCTCGCTAGCTTGTCTAGTGGGATAAATTGAATTCCCTCTCTGGCTAAAGTGTTGAGGTGTGTACCTGTTGAGGATGAATAGAATGAGTACTCATATTATTACTAGCTAGCTATGTTATTCCTCATTAGCCATCGGCTTTTGGGATGAATTGAACTTTGGCAACATGATTAAGCTGTGTGTGTGTGATTTATTGATATTCATTGTGATATTGTGAAATGGGGTTTAAATTCTTATTGACATTCACTGCCTTTTGAATTTAACTATGTTTTAAGTATCCATTATTTAAATGACTTATGATTTGTGATTTAAAGTTACATTTTGTTAATGTTGTGCACCACTGAGACATTGGCTCAGCGATAGCTTTTCATTGCTGTCGTAGGTAGACAGACTGAGAGGGCAGCAGACTAGGCTGCTAGTACTACACTGAGAGATCATCGGGTATATTGACTATACTGTATTTTGCATTTTGTATTGTAATGTATGTTCACTGTATGTGTAACATCCTCACTTTAGCTAGTCTGTACATTCTACTATTTCGGTGACCAGTGTCGGTCCGGACAGCTAGAACGTCCGAAAAAATATTTAAACTAAAGTGAGGAACCATAATTAACTCAAATATTAATAAGAAATATTTAGGAAAAATTTTAGAAATAAAATACAACCAAGTTAAATGAGCTGGTGCCTTAGCGATGGGTAACCTAGTGAGAAGTTGTGGTTCTCGCAACTAGGAGCCCTAGACCCAGGGGAAAAATTATAAAATAATTTTTGGGACTCCAGAGAAGGGTCATTGAGATTCTTATGGCATTAGAATGCCAAGAAAATGCTTATAAAAATTTTTCAATCGGTGCAGACAACTTTAGCTCGTTAAGCCAAACATAGGGCATTTTGGTCATTTCGTCTTCAGAGATGATTTTTGGCCAACTTGTCCAGTTAAATAAATAATTTATAAAACATAAAATATGATTAAATGTTTTTAAAAAATTTAATTGAAATTAATTAGACAAGAAATGGAGAGAAAATGAAAGAAAATGGCATTATGACATCATAGTGATGTCATTAAAGTTTTCCCAACCAAGCCAATATGGACACATGGCACAAACTTATTTAAAAGAGACAAATGGGCTGGAAAAATGAAATAAAAAATCAGATTTCTCTTCTCTTCATCCTCCTTGCCATGAACCTCCTCCATAGCCAAACCATTTTCAAGCTTTCGAAGCTTGATTTTCACTCACTTCTACCCAAGAAAACCCTAACCTAGCAACACAAAAAAGTGTTCTCGCATCTTGAACATTCTTTTGGGAACAAAAATAAAAGGAAAACAAGAATTCTAGCAAGTAGGAAATCTCACTCCATAGAGGTTAGTGACCTAAACCTTGAATTTCACTTTAAATTCATGTTTAAGAACTATAAATGTGTGCAAATGACAAAGAAAATTGATGAAATACCATTGGTATGCTAATGCTAAATTTAAGCAGCCTTGGTTAGGGAATGATTGTGATGAGTTTTATGGAGTTAACATGCTTGTATGGCTGCCCACAATATGTATCTACTAAGTGGATTGATAAAATGAAAATGCATGGGTTGTAATGTTTGAGTTAGGGTTTGGGGTGGAAAATGGGACTTTGACCATGTGATGATGAAAATAGGTTTTAATGGTCAATTAGTGACCATTTGGTTCTGTTAAAATAAAAAATGAAGTGTGTTGAGCAGTGGCATTCGGGTTTGGTGTGGCTACCCTTGGTGACCTGCAGAATTGGACATGAGTCCAGCAGGTTTGGGCTCCAATAACTTGAATTGTAGAGGATCAATTGGTGCAAGGACAATTCAACATGAAACTAGACACAAAATGGCACAACTTTGGTAAAGAAACCATGCCCAAAAAACCAAACCAAGTTGACCAAAAGTTTTCCCTATTCCGGGTGACCTGCAGTCTACCTGGGCAAAATGACCTAATGAATAGTGTTTGGTCATTTAGCCATAACTCAATGTAGAAAGGTCTAATTGACCTGAAATTTTACCAGCAATAACCTGAGATATAGATCTACAACTTTCATGAAGAAACCTAGCCCAAATTATAACCAGAACATATTCAAAAAGTGAGTTACAGTCACCATTCCTAACATTGTAGATTTGGTTAGTCCAGAAATTCTGAAAAAATTTTCAATCCGGCCAGTTGTGGTTTTAGGACCATAACTTGAGTTACAAAACTCCAAATGGAGTTATTCAAAAAAGCAAATGCAACTAGACAAAATAAGGAACAACTTTCATGTTGATCATTTTGCCAAATTCCCACTGCAAAAATGACCAATGGAACAGTAAAAACAAAGCATGAAAACTGAAAATTCTACCCAATTAACATTAAGCTTAGAAATGGTATTGGCAACCAAGACCAACAAATTTTGAATACAAAATGTGGTATGTTGGGAATATTAAAACCAATGTACCTATTGTCTATGTAAAAGTCAACATTTTAGTTGACTAATGAAATGAATAGTAACATTCAAACTTGAAATTCAAAAATTGTGAAATTTAAAAGTGTAATATGCCCTAGTATACCTAACAAGATTTGTTTGGATAGCTTGGCATACCAATAGGGTTCTGTTAGCAGTACTGCACATGGCATTATGCCATTCGATGATTCCATGGCTTTTAGCCATTCTGACATTGTGTTGAGACTTGGCCTTGTGCCTAATGTTATTACAGCTTATTAGTTGTTCCGTTGCACACCGGGAGACACAATGTGACAGATGGTGTGATGGCCGAGGTACTTAGTACCCAGTGCCAGTTTACCCGTTTATCCAGTCTAGTCAATTAGTATGGGTTACTCGGGCAATGATAATAAACCTTACCAAATTTTAATCAAATAATACTACAAATAATATTAGAAGTTAAGTCTATCCAAAAATATAATCATACATTCTGCATAATTATTTTTATTTTATTTTATTTTATTTTATATTGTCACCACTAAGCAGAATTGCTTAGTGTCACACCCTACCCCTCTGTAAGGCACGACATGATCCCGTAGTATACCTAATGAATTACCAACTTCATCTACTGGTAACCCATTAAATACACTACAAGGGATTTTAAAACCTTTCTTACTTCTTTTTACAGTGGTGAGCACTATTTACAGGTGTTAAAAACTTTTTTGAACTGAAGTGAAATAGCTAACACATTTGAATTATTAGTAATTTTTGTAAAAATTTTGGTGGAGTGCTATCTGTATTTTGAATAAAGTAGTTCTTCAAAAACATGTAAAAAACACTTCAAATATATTTCTCAATCTCAAACTCCAACATTTAATCAACACAATATGTTTCTTAACTCAAAACCACAATAATTTTTCAATATTTCTAAAGGCTAAGATAAAAGAAATATAGTACAAATTTTTAAAGCCAAAGTAATTCGCAATTTATTTTTACAACTTCAATGCACAATTTTAATTTACAACTGCTCAAAACCAAGAACACTATATACATATAGTGATCATACATTATAATACAAAATGCAAAATATGGTATACTCAATATACCCGATGATCTCTCACTGAAGCACTAGCAGCCTAGTTTGCTGCCCTGTCAGTCTGTCTGCCTGCGACAGCAATGAAAAGCTATCGCTGAGTAAAATTTACTCAGTGGTGCACAATAACAATTTGAAATGCGATATATAAATCTTTTATTGACAATTCACAAATCAAATGATTCACAATTCTATTTCACAATTTACAAAGTTCATATAACACAAATTTGATTAAATAACTGAGTAACACAGTTTTGCCAATCAATAATACAATTTAATCAAATAACTGAACAATATAGTTTTGCCAATCAATATCACAATTTGATCAAAAAACTGAATAACGCAGTTTTACCCATCAATAACACAATTTGATCAAATAACTGAAGAATACAGTGTTGCCAATCGATAACACAATTTAGTCAAATAACTGAATAATACAGTTTTGCAAATCAATAACACAATTTGGGCCATGACAATTTTTCCACACATGCCGTGTTGTACACCACGACAAGACACACTCACCCCAATAATCAAAATCAATGAGGGAGGAAGCTAGCTAAATAATGAGTACTCATTCACACTCACCTCAGACTGACAAGTCAAAGAGGGAGGAATATAGTGTACTTATCAGAGCACTTGCAGGCGTTATGTATCACCATCCCTGCAAGTTCCTTCTAACACCCCTATGTTCGGTAGTGCGTTCTACTGTTCCAGTGACCAGTGTTGTCCGGACAGCTAGGATGCCTAGAACTACACTTCGATATGAGTGAGGAGACATAAATAAATGAAATACAAGAAAAGAAAATACAAGAAAAACAAAGAAAAAATAATAGCAAATAAAAGTAACCAAGTTAAACGAGCCAAAAACCCTAGCAATGGGTGACTGCACCAGGAAGTCGCGGCGTGGACCGTTGACTAGCCCTGGACTGTGGGGAACCTTATAAAATATTTTTAGGACTTAAATAGACCCCTATTAAAGTATAAATTCCATTAGAAATATCAAAGAAAAATTAATTAATTAATATAAAGAAAAGTGAGAAATCAAAAAACGGACAAAACCCGGTGTTACCGAAAAATTGGGAATGCAACTCGAATAGGGGCATTGTGGTCATTTGACATCCCGAGTTGTCTTTTGACCTAAATTTCCATTAAAAACACATGATATTACACTTGAAAAATATAATGAAAAATTAATTTAGTGGTACCTAATGTAAATAACAAAAATGGGGTTCAAATTGGGTAATTAACACATTTAAACATAAAATATAATTGATTTTTGGTGAGTGGAGCACTATGGATTAAATTTAATCTTAAGTGGGCAGGTGTACTTCCATTATACTTCATCTTCAACCTTTCTCCTTACCCATGCCAAAATGAAATTCTTTGAAAACCTCCATTGCCGAATTTAAGTGAAGCTTCATCATCTCCTCCATTCCACCTCCAAACACCTAAGTTGCTTCATTAAATTTGATCCCCACCTCACAAGGAAGAAGTAGATACCAAAATCAAGGGAGTTTAGTGAAGATTTAACAAGTCCCATCAATAGGTAAGTTTGTATTTTTTATTGTTGCTTTGTTAAAGTTTGTAAGGATGTTATGGGAGTTTGAATTATGGAGAAATTTTTAAGGTTTGGTGTTGAATGGGGATGTGTACTTTTGGCAGCAATGGAAACACTTTGAAGGTAGTTTATTTTTACTTGTAAATGGTGAATTAAATGATTGATTAAATGTATATTATGTAGGAAATTGTTTCGGTGATGTATACTTAGTATATGTAAATGTGAATTGAAATTTGAAGCTTGGAAATTAATGGAATGTAAAGGTACCATTGCGGCAGGTTGTTAATTCTTGAAGAATGCTGGAATTCATGCTTGGTTTATGGTATATTAAGGTTGAATTGTGTTGGATGTTAGGGCAGTTTGAGTGTATATATGATGGTGTGAAGTTGGACATGAAAAAAGTGTTATGGTTAGGTGATTGAATTGTTGTAAATTGAGTTGAAAAATTCTGCACTTTATGGTGTATGTTGAATGTAATTGTAAGCTGCCAAAATGACCTATAATATGTTGTGAATTATGTTTAGGTCATGATACAACCAGAATTGACTTGAATATTGAGTTTGGTAAGTGTTATGAGTGATCCTTGATGTGTATGAAAAAAATGCAATAAGGCAGTTTGTGTTTTAGGCCTATAACTTTAAGTGTGTGGCTCCAATTGGTATGAGACCAATTGGAGGTGAAACTAGGCACAAAATGTGCCAACTTTCATGAAGAAAGCTTGCCAAAATTCTGCTTGCAAGGTAGCTTGAAAAATGACAAAATCCGGATTAAGTGCAAATAAGGCCTGAAAATTGACCATTTGGGCAGTAGTTAGTGTTTAGGCCATAACTCACTCAAAACAGGTCCAATTGACCTGAAATGTTAACCATGAATAGTTAAGACCCATATCTACAAGTCTTATGAAGAAACCAAAGCCCAGAAATGACCATAAGCAAGTCAAACAGCTTGCACAAGTTCGGGTCCAAAAACTGGCCGAACCAAAATTGACCTAAAATGACCTAAAGTGACCAATTTTGATGCAATTTGACTAGCAATAGTAAAATGACCATAACTTGGTCTACATAACTCAGAATGACCTGAAATGTTGCCCCGCGTGCAATAAGACATAGATCTACAAGTTTGTAGTTTTGACCGAAACCCGAAAACCAAGGGAACTAGGTCGTCCGGCTAGGTCAAACTAATATCCCGGAATCCAGCAAATTGCAAGAAAATGCAAGATATGCGGAAATGACTTTGGTAACATGTACCAACCCTAAAAGACTATTGAATGTGACATATTAGTAACATTAAAACCTAATTTACCTAGAATGCATCAAGGGTCGACATATTAGGTTGACTAAGGAAATAATAGAATTCGATAAATTAATTATTGAACCTTATTCTTAGAAACAGTTTAAATGAGTACTAAAACACTTCAAATTGTGTTTCTCAGTTAGCAAAGACTCAGGAAAGGGGAAGGAAACACTGAGTTAGAGCCAAGAGACAGTTATCAGAAGTTTGTGCACAACTAGTTTTTAGCTGATTTTGTTTGAATATTTCATATGATTAAATGACATACTTTTCTTATGTATTATGTTTAACAAGCATTGGATTTAATTCAATGATTATTGAAAATTGTTAGAGTATGTATGAATTTAGCTTTGTGAAATGGTATTTCCACAAGTATTAAGCATTGTTATGGATTGAATAAATAATGTTTTGGAAAATTGTGATAGAACATGTTTTGAATTGTGATGGTAATTTTCATGGAAAAATGCAAATTTATTATTTGAATTATGATGAGCATAAAAATTATTGGATATTGGAATTGAATTTGAATCAAATTATATTGTGATTTATGCTCACTAAAAGGATTGTGATATTGTTTTATATCTCACTATAGATGCTTGACTAGTTTATTACCCGTCTCTCTCATTTGTTGAGAAGATAATGGAGTTTGTTGTGTTTTGATTACCATGGTATGTGCACAGGCTTAGATTTTCCTCTGATTTGAGATTAGATCTAAGTTTATTTTATCGTTATGGCCCTTGCGGAAGATTCATTATTGTGGTGTGTACTGTGCACGATGATTCGACCTCCTCGACCATAGGGAGATAGAATCTGATTCGACCTCCCCAACCATAGGGAGTTAGAATCACATCGAATATGGCCCTTTCAAATTAGTCTTGCATAGTTAGTGAGATAAAGAATGATTTTTGAGATACAGCATAGTTTTTGAGATACAGAATGGCTTTTGAATGGTAAAGAATTGTGATTTCCATTATAATTTATGTATAATTGATTTTGTTGGAATTACCTAAATGGTTAGTTATGATTTGATAAATTGAATTTCATGATCGAAGTCATTTTATACAAATGATTCACATTATTGGCAATGAATATTTTGAGTTTTGGAATTTGATGAGTATTCAGATTTCCAAATTATTTACTGTAAATTTTGTCAATGTATATTATACTATGTTTTAAATTATAGTTGTGCACCACTGAGTTCACCACTCAGTGATAGCTTGGTATGCTATCGCAGGTAAGAAGAGCATAGAGCAGTGAGTAAGTTTCTTTAAAGACAGTTTCAGATCAGCTCCAGGTATATTATAGGTATACCCATGTACATAGGTTTTGATGTATGCATGTAATAATATGTATGTAAATTATTTGAGCAGTTGTATGAAAACTCTTGTAAAATATTTTAGTATGTAATTAAATGTAAATTATTGTAAATGTAAATTTGAGATTTCATTTACTTAAATAGTTTTGTAATATAAATTTTGAGTCTTATAATCAATGAAATATTTCTTTATGATGAGATTGGTTTGAAAATGAATTGATTGTTTATTGAGAATTGAATTGTGAATTGAAATAAAGTTCAATGGAGTTGTATTTGAAAAAACATATTTGGGAGCATTTTCTTTTGCAAGATTGAAGAACTGTTTTCTCAAAATATAGCCAGCATTTTGTCGAAATTTTGAAAAAAAAAATTTATAACACCAGATTTTAATCTATGACTTAAATTTCCCGAAAATTATTTTAAAATCCCTTGTAGTATATTTAATGGATTATCGGTAGGAGAAGTACGGTAATTCATTAGGTATACTACGGGATCATGTTATGCCTTACAGCGGGGTAGGGTGTGACATGTTTTGTGGTATCAGAGCAATGGTTTTAAAGTAAATTTTGAACTGTGAATTTGAAATCTTTTTGTCGGTAACTACAACTGCTCAAATGTTTGATACATATAGTACATTTACATCATAAATATGAACTAATAGAGAGAAATCTCCTTATGTTGGTTGTACAGGAATAGAAGATCTTGTGAAAAGATATGGAAGAGAAGAATGAGACAATAGAATAGTCCATGATGGCAAAAGTACAAGTTGAGGCCCCAACTCCACAAAGTGTCGAAGGCCCAACTGTACCAGTTTTGCCAGGACAAATTACTGCACAAATGGCCCAGCAAATGGCCACTTTCTTCCAACAAATGGCTGATAATCTGTTAGCCCAAGCCCAAGTACAGACCCAACCCCCACAAGGGCAGTGTGAAATAGAGAAGAGGGAGAAATCTACGGGTCAGAGCTCGAGCAGTTATTTGAGGAAGAGAAAAGAATTTGAGGAACCCCGAGCTCAAGGATACGATAGAGGCGGATTATCAGGGCAGAGAACATCAAGATCTAGTCGACGAACAACCAGAAGTTCCTATTCTGCCCGTTTCTACCATATTTGTGGTAAGCTACATGGAGGTATTTGTCGAAGGGCCTCTGGAGCCTGCTACAATTGTGGAAAACTTGAACACTTTGCTAAAGATTGTACTAGAGCACCTCGATCTGCTTTCTGGAGTTCACAGACCGTCAATCAGAGTCGAGATAGAAATAGAGTTGGTACTCCTCACCACTATAACACAGTGAATCAACCCGAATATAGTGGCGCACCAATCAGAGCGCCCACTATGCGCCAAAGAGAAAGAGCAGAAACTTCAGATGTAGCTGCTGGTAAGTTCTTAATTTTTGAAAGAAACAATTAGTTATTATTTGATCCCAGCACTACTTAGTTGTGTGTTAGTGTCAGAACTATATGTTCTATTATTATTCCTTTACGTGGGAATGAATTTTGATGTATTAGTGACTAGTCCTTTAGGATAATAACTATAATAACAAGTATGATTGACATTAATTTTGGAAGAATTGTTAGCTAAAAGTATTTTCTAACATATCATAAATTATAAAGCTAATTGACAAGCCTACTTAATGTAAGGCAAGAGGACCTAAAAGTAAGTTACAGTAATAGAATTGCTCTAGATGAGGGCAAAGATGTTGCTATTAGTAATTATTAATGGATATTGTAATCAGAATTGGTTTAGGATATTAGTGGATTCGAGAAAGATAAGATGTTAGAAAACCTAGTCCATGAGGTTATAACGTAGTGACTATATAATGTTTCGATGTTTGTATTGTAAGCTGTAGATTAAAGTACCGACACGGGATTATTGTGTAGAGCTACGTGCTTCCTCGTGGTATAATAAATTAAGAATATTTGTAAGTAATCTATAAATTGATACAGTTGCACCCGAATAGAGTACTATTACTGAAATAAATGTGAAAATTTTAGTCAGAAATTTAAAACTTCAGAACTAGCCTATCAAACGACTACACTTGTAAGGTAGCTAGAGTCAGTGACTCAGTTATATTAATGTGAATTACCTGTACCATAATAATTGCTATAAGCTTAGAGATATTAGTATGACTTATCATCCTCAGACGGATGGACAGTCGAAACAAGTGATTCAGGTAAATTTTGAAACTCATTGAGTTTCTATAAATAATGAAATGAAATGATAATAATAACCTGTAAAATGTAATAAACCCTCGAGAATATACTGAGAACTTCTGTCCTTGAATCTGATGGGAGATGGGACAGATACATCCCACTAATAGAATTTGTATACATTAATAAGTGTCAAGCTAGCATACAAGTGGCACCCTATGAAACATAGTAAGAGAATGAATAACTCTAGATTTTGTGATGAAACTTCCGAGGACACAGAATAGTTAAGATGCAGTATAGGTCATAGTTGATAAACTAACCAAGTCTGCTCACTTTTTGCCAGTCCGGATGGACTATAGCCTGGAAAGATTGGCCAGATTGTACATAAATGAAATTGTAAAATTGCATGGAGTGCCAGTATCGATTGTATTTGACAGAGATCCTAGGTTCACTTCTAGATTCTGGGATAGTCTTCAGAGAGCCCTAAGAACTAGATTGAACTTCAGCACAATATTCCACCCACAGATAGATGGCCAACCTGAAAGGGTTATTCAGATATTGGAGGATATGCTACGGGCTTGTGTGATTGAGTTTGAAGGTAGTTGGGATACACACTTGCCTTTGATTGAGTTTGCTTATAACAACAGCTACCAACCAAGCATATGGATGCCTCTATATGAAGCTTTGTATGGCAGAAAGTGCAGAACTCCCCTATGTTGGGATGAAGTTGGTGAAAGAAAGATGATTGGGCCAAAAATTGTTCAGCAGACATAGGAAAAGATCAAATTGATCAGAGATAGACTCAAGGCTGCGTCAGACCGTCAGAAGTCTTATGTTGATCTGAAGAGAAGAGATATTAAATATGCAGTGGGTGATAAAGTATTCCTCAAAGTTTCTCCTTGGAAGAGGATTATGAGATTTGGCAGAAAGAGGAAACTGAGTCCTCGTTTCATCGGACCATATGAGGTTCTGGAAAGAGTGGGTCCTTTGGCATATCGATTGGCATTACCTCTAGAGTTGGCAAGGATACACAGTGTCTTCCATGTGTCTATGTTAAAGAGGTATAGATCAGACCCATCTCATGTACTATCAGTTGAATAGATTGAGGTAAAATCCAGACCTCTCATATGAGGAAGAACCCATAGAAATTCTGGCTTATGAGGTGAAGCAGCTGAGGAATAAACAGATACACCTGGTTAAAGTGCTGTGGAACCATCGTTCAGGCCAGGAAGCTACTTGGGAACGTGAAGAGGATATGAGGAGACAGCACCCACAGCTGTTCAGAGACTAATGCCAGGTAAAATTTCGAGACGAAATTTATTTTAGGGGGGGAGAATTGTAACACCCCTATGTTCGATAGTGCGTTCTACTGTTCCAGTGACCAGTGTTTTCCGGACAGCTAGGATGCCTAGAACTACACTTTGATATGAGTGAGGAGACATAAATAAATGAAATACAAGAAAAGAAAATACAAGAAAAATAAAGGAAAAATAATAGCAAATAAAAGTAACCAAGTTAAACGAGCCGAGAACCATAGCGATGGGTGACCGCACTGGGAAGTTGCGGCATGGACCGTTGACTAGCCCTAGACTGCGGGGAACCCTGGAAAATATTTTTAGGACTTAAATAGACCCCTATTGAAGTATAAATGCCATTAGAAATATCAAAGAAAAATTAATTAATTAATAAAAAGAAAAGTGAGAAATCGAAAAACGGACAAAACCCGGTGTTACCGAAAAATCGGGAATGCAACTCGAATAGGGGCATTGTGGTCATTTGACATCCCAAGTTGTCTTTTGACCTAAATGTCCACTAAAACACATGATATTACACTTGAAAAATATAATGAAAAATTAATTTAGTGGTACCTAATGTAAATAACAAAAATGGGGTTCAAATTGGGTAATTAACACATTTAAACGTAAAATATAATTGATTTTTGGTGAGTGGAGCACTATGGATTAAATTTAATCTTAAGTGGGCAGGTGTACTTCCATTATACTTCATCTTCAACCTTTCTCCTTACCCATGCCGAAATGAAATTCTTTGAAAACCTCCATTGCCAAATTTGAGTGAAGCTTCATCATCTCCTCCATTCCACCTCCAAACACCAAAGTTGCTTCATTAAATTTGATCCCCACCTCACAAGGAAGAAGTAGATACCAAAATCAAGGGAGTTTAGTGAAGATTTAACAAGTCCCATTAATAGATAAGTTTGTATTTTTTATTGTTGCTTTGTTAAAGTTTGTAAGGATGTTATGGGAGTTTGAATTATGGAGAAATTTTTGAGGTTTGATGTTGAATGGAGATGTGTACTTTTGCCAGCCATGGAAACACTTTGAAGGCATTTTATTTTTGCTTGTAAATGGTGAATTAAATGATTGATTAAATGTATATTGTATAGGAAATTGTTTCGGTGATGTATACTTAGTATATGTAAATGTGAATTGAAATTTGAAGCTTGGAAATTAATGAAATGTAAAAGTACCATTGCGGTAGGTTGTTAACTCTTGAGGAATGCTAGAATTCATGCTTGGTTTATGGTATATTAATGTTGAATTGTGTTAGATGTTAGGGCAGTTTGAGTGTATATATGATGGTGTGAAGTTGGACATGAAAAAAGTGTTATGGTTAGGTGATTGAATTGTTGTAAATTGAGTTGAAAAATTCTGCACTTTATGGTGTATGTTGAATGTAATTGTAAGCTGCCAAAATGACCTATAATGTGTTGTGAATTATGTTTAGGTCATGATACAACCAGAATTGACTTGAATATTGAGTTTGGTAAGTGTTAGGAGTGATCCTTGATGTGTATGAAAGAAATGCAATAAGGCAGTTTGTGTTTTAGGCCTATAACTTTAAGTGTGTGGCTCAAATTGGTATGAGACCAATTGGAGGTGAAACTAGGCACAAAATTTGCCAACTTTCATGAAGAAAGCTTGCCAAAATTCTGCTTGCAAGGTAGCTTGAAAAATGACCAAATCTGGATTAAGTGCAAATAAGGCCTGAAAATTGACCATTTGGGCAGTATTTAGTTTTTAGGCCATAACTCACTCAAAACAGGTCCAATTGACCTGAAATTTTATCCATTAATAGTTAAGACCCATATCTACAAGTCTTATGAAGACACCAAAGTCCAGAAATGACCATTAGCAAGTCAAACAGCTTGCACAAGTTCGGGTCCAAAAACTGGCCGAACCAAAATTGACCTAAAATGACCTAAAGTGATCAATTTTGATGCAATTTGACCAGCAATAGTAAAATGACCATAACTTGGTCTACATAACCCAGAATGACCTGAAATGTTGCCCCGCGTGCAATAAGACATATATCTATAAGTTTTTAGTTTTGACTGAAACCCGAAAACCAAGGGAACTAGGTCGTCCGGCAAGGTCAAACTAGTATCCCGGAATCCAGCAAACTGCAAAAAATGCAAGATATACAGAAATGACTTTGGTAACATGTACCAACCCTAAAAGACTATTGAATGTGACATATTAGTAACATTAAAATGTAATTTACCTAGAATGCATCGAGGGTCGACATATTAGGTTGACTAAGGAAATAATAGAATTCGATAAATTAATTATTGAACCTTATTCTTAGAAACAGTTTAAATGAGTACTGAAACACTTCAAATTGTGTTTCTCAGTTAACAAAGACTCAGGGAAGGGGAAGGAAACACTGAGTTAGAGCCAAGAGACAGTTATCAGAGGTTTGTGCACAACTAGTTTTTAACTGATTTTGTTTGAATATTTCATATGATTAAATGACATACTTTTCTTATGTATTATGTTTAACAAGCATTGGATTTAATTCAATGATTATTGCAAATTGTTATAGTATGTATGAATTTAGCTTTGTGAAATGGTATTTCCACAAGTATTAAGCATTGTTATGGATTGAATAAATTATGTTTTGGAAAATTGTGATAGATCATGTTTTGAATTGTGATGGTAATTTTCATGGAAAAATGTAAATTTATGATTTGAATTATGATGAGCATAAAAATTATTGGATATTGGAATTGAATTTGAATCGAATTATATTGTGATTTATGCTCACTAAAAGGATTGTGATATTCTTTTATATCTCACTATAGATGCTTGACTAGTTTATTACCCGTCTCTCTCATTTGTTGAGAAGGCAATGGAGTTAGTTGTGTTTTGATTACCATGGTATGTGCACAGGCTTAGATTTTCCTCTGATTTGAGGTTAGATCTAAGTTTATTTTATCATTATGGCCTTTGCGGAAGATTCATTATTGTGGTGTATACTGTGCACGATGATTCGACCTCCCCGACCATAGGGAGTTAGAATCTGATTCGACCTCCCCGACCATAAGGAGTTAGAATCACATCGAATATGACCCTTTCAGATTAGTCTTGCATAGTTAGTGAGATAAAGATTGATTTTTGAGATACAGCATAGTTTTTGAGATATAGAATGGCTTTTGAATGGTAAAGAATTGTGATTTCCATTATGATTTATGTATAATTGATTTTGTTGGAATTACCTAAATGGTTAGTTATGATTTGATAAATTGAATTTCATGATCGAAGTCATTTTATACAAATGATTCACATTATTGGCAATGAATATTTTGAGTTTTGGAATTTGATGAGTATTCAGATTTCCAAATTATTTACTGTAAATTTTGTCAATGTATATTGTACTATGTTTTAAATTATAGTTGTGCACCACTGAGTTCACCACTCAGCGATAGCTTTGTATGCTGTCACAGGTAAGAAGAGCATAGAGTAGTGAGTAAGTTTCTTTGAAGACACTTTCAGATCAGCTCCAGGTATATTATAGGCATACCCATGTACATAGGTTTTGATGTATGCATGTAATAATATGCATGTAAATTATTTGAGCAGTTGTATGAAAACTCTTGTAAAATATTTTAGTATGTAATTAAATGTAAATTATTGTAAATGTAAATTTGAGATTTCATTTACTTGAATAGTTTTGTAATATAAATTTTGATTCTTATAATCAATGAAATATTTCTTCATGATGAGATTGGTTTGAAAATGAATTGATTATTTATTGAGAATTGAATTGTGAATTGAAATAAAGTTTATTGGAGTTGTATTTGAGAAAACATATTTGGGAGCATTTTCTTTTACAGGATTGAAGAACTGTTTTCTCAAAATACAGCCGGCAATTTGCCGAAATTTTGAAAAAAAAAATTTATAACACCAGATTTTAATCTAACTTAAATTTCCCGAAAATTATTTTAAAATCTCTTGTAGTATATTTAATGGATTATCGGTAGGAGAAGTACGGTAATTCGTTAGGTATACTACGGGATCATGTTATGCCTTATAGAGGGATAGGGTGTGACACTCCTGGGTTCACGCGTGAGAGTTTCTAGGAATCTTAGGCATTACGTATCGCCGTCCCTACTTTGCTACGATATCACTAAACACAATTTATCTCAAAATTTCCATTTACAAAGTAGGCAACACAATAATTTTCAAATAATATTCCCAAAACCAAAACAATAAAAAATTATTCATAACTCATTTCTCCAAATAAATTTGCTAATAAAAGCAGTGAATATAAAAGTATTGTGCACGGACACAATTTAAAACTATAATGTTCAATTAAATTTTTAAGTAGAAAATGAGAAGTCAAAATTATTGTGCACACACACAATTTAAAATAATAACATACAAATAATCATAATTTATTTCAATTGAAAAATTCAAAAGAAATAACTATTGTGCACAAACACAATTTAAAACAATAACATACAAATAATCATAATTTATTTCAATTGAAAAATTCAAAAGAAATAACTATTGTGCACAAACATAATTTAAAATAATAACATACAAATAATCATAATTTATTTCAATTGAAAAATTTAAAAGAAATAACTATTGTGCACAAACCTCTGACAACTGTCTCTTGCTTCTGACTCAGTGTTTCCTTCCCTTTCCCTGAGTCTTTGCTAATTGAGAAACACAATTTGAAGTGTTTCAGTACTCATTTAAACTGTCTCTAAGAATAAGGTTCAATAATTAATTTATCGAATTTTATTATTTCCTTAGTCAACCTAAGATATCGACCCTCGATGTAGTCTAGGTCAATTAGGTTTTCATGTTACCAATGTATCATATTTAATAGCCTTTTAGTGTTGGTAAATGTTACCTAATTCATTCTCATGTATGTTGCATTTTATTGCAATTTGCCGGATTCCAGTATACTAATTTGACCTAGCTGGATGACCTAGTTCCCTCGGTTTTCGAGTTTTGGTCAAAACTACAAACTTGTAGATCTATGTCTTATTGCACGCGGGGCAAAATTTCAGGGCATTCTTAGTTTACTAGACCAAGTTATGGTCATTTTACTATTGCTGGTCAAAGTGCATCAAAATTAGTCACTTTAGGTCATTTTAGGTTCAACCAGATTTTGGACCCAAACTTGTGCAAGCTATTTGACTTACTTATGGTCATTTCTGGGATTTTGTATCTTCATAAGACTTGTAGATATATGTCTCAACTATTCATGGTAAAAATTTCAGGTCAATTGGACCTTTTTTGAGTGAGTTATGGCTAAAAAACTAACTACTACCCAAATGGTCAATTTCAAGGCCTTAAATGCACTAATCCAGATTTGGTTATTTTTCAAGTTACCTTCCAAGCAGAATTTTGGTAAGCTTCCTTCATGAAAGTTGGCACTTTTTGTGCCTAGTTTCACTCCAATTGGTCTCATATCAATTGGAGCCACACACTTAAGGTTCTAAGCCAAAACATACACTGCCCTATTATAATTTGTTCATCCTTTACCAATTACACATCCTATGCTTACCAAGTTTACTTTTCCATGCCAATTTTGGTTTGTACCATAATATTAATACATTTAGCAACACATTTTTGGTCATTTTGGCAGCTTATAACCACACTCAATATGCACATTATAGTCCAGAATTTTCCAAGTTCAAATTACAAACCATTTAACCACATAACCTAGCTCATTTACATGTCCAAACTCAAACCCTTATACATATACACAAGCTGCCATAACAAGTACCATAATTCAACCATACAATTCCATAAACCAAACCATGAAATAACAATTTTTTGATATACGCTTCAAGTTGCCGAATTGTAGTCTTCATCAATTTGCTTTCCAAGCTTCCAAAGTTAAGTGTACATTCACATATACATCTAATATACATCACCCAATTTATTCCTACACACATAAACACTTAATCAACCCTTTAATCTACCATTTACAAGCAAGGATAAACTGCCCTTAAGGAGTTTCCATGGCTGCCAAAAATATACATCTCCCATCAAACATCAAACTCCAAAAATCTTTCCATAATTCAAGTATCCATAACATCCACACAAACTTTAATGAAGCAAGCATTAAAAATACCTACTTACCACTTTGGAAACTCTTCAAAACTTCACCAAAACTTGATCTTCTTGCTGCCTATCTACTGCCCAAGGTGTATGGACAACTTTTAATGAAGGAAAGTGCAAGGAAGGAGGCTTGGATCAAGCTTGCATGAAGATTGTAAACAATGCGTCCATAGAGGTTTTCACTCTTCCATTTTCGGCTGGCTGTCTTAAAGGTTGAAGAAGATGAACTTATTTCAGCCAAATGAAGGTTAATGGTCCACTTAAGGGAGTTAGTGGACCACTAAGTGAAGTTTAATGTTTATTTAATCTTAAATTCCCAAATTCCCACATTTAACCCCTTACTTTTGCTATTTAATCAATGTACCACCAATTTAATTTTTCATGACATTTTCCAAGTGTAATATCATGTATTTTTAATGGAAATTTAAGTCAAAAGACAACTCGGTGTGTCAAATGACCACAATGCCCCTGTTCGGGTTGCATTCCTGATTTTTTGGTAACACAGGTTTTATCGTTTTCTCGATTTCTCACTTTTCTTTGTACTAATTAATTAATTTTTCTTTGATATTTCTAATGATATTTATACTTCAATAGGTCTTAAAAATATTTTTCAGGGTTCCTAGCGGTCCAAGGCTAGTCAACGGTCCACGCCGCGACTTCCCAGTGCAGTCACCCATCGCTAGGGTTCTCGGCTCGTTTAACTTGGTTATATTTCATTACTATTATTTTTCCTTTGTTTTTCTTGTATTTTCTTTTCTTGTATTACATTATTTTATGTCTCCTCATCAATATCTAAGTGTAGTTCTAGGCATCCTAGCTGTCCGGACAACACTGGTCACCGGAACAGTAGAACGCACTACCGAACATAGAGGTGTTACACTTAGCGCGTCGCTTTTGCCACGCGCAGGTACTGGAGACCTAGCTGGGGAGCCCAGCAGACATCAGACAGGGTGAGCCTTCAGAGCTGCATCCGGAGTCCAGAGTCACCTCACACCTGCAATGCATATGGTAGGACATAGGATTTTGGGGTAGCATTTTGTATTTTGTATCTTGTATTAGTTTTGGATTGTAACTGTAAACTTTTGAAATTATTTGATGATGTAAATATATGAAATTTCATGTTATTGAAATTTTCTGTATAATATATGTTGATAAATAAAATGTTGAGAAATATTTATGAATGTGCTTCCATCAATGAAGTGAAAAGAAAAATTTCTGAAAATAGTGTTGTGATTTGAGATTGAGATTTTGAGATTGACTTAACATGTGTATAATGGAGTTTGGATTTAGAAATTATATTGGAAGTGTTTTTAAACAGGTTCAGAAGAGCTCTTTTTCCAATTTACAGCTGGCACTCTGCCGGATTTTCTATAAATATTACGTAAAAATTTAGATTTATCAAAAATTGTAAAAAAATGAATTAAAAGGGATAAATTGTAATAGAAGTATGAATTGGTGCTCTGGCACACTGAGTGGCATATCTTGCTCGGCTACACTGTAGATGGGTAAGGGGTGTCACATTTAGTGGTATAAGAGCATTGGTTTATGCGTTTCTGGGCCTAGATAGAGTGCATACCATTGCATTGCATTTGTAAGTATTGAGGTGACACTGATGCAGATCTGTTTGTTTTCTTATTTTGAATAGGATATGGATCCTTCTTCGCAAAGAGTAGTTGATGAAGAGGTGGAGAGTCATGCTCCACCCAGGGTTGAATCTAGGGGCAGGGGAGAATCTGCTCCACCAGTAGCTGAGGCACCTGCCCAACCTCAGTTTGTGCTATTTCAGCAAATGACTGAATTCTATCGGCAAATGATGGGGGCAATTCCACCACCACAACCACAGCCACAACCTCCACTAGCACCACAGAAATCTCATCTGGAGAAACTGCAAAAGCATGGGGCTGTAGACTTCTTTGAGAAGAGGGAGGATGATCCCATGACCACAGAAAATTGGTTGGATAAAACCATCAGAGTGCTGAAACAGCTAAACTACACCCCCGAGCAGAACCTGGTGGGTGTTGTGTCCCTACTTCAGGATGATGCATATCAGTGGTGGGAAACAGTAACCAGTGAAGTGCAATCAGAACAGATTATTTGGGAATTCTTCCTTACAGAGTTTAGGAAGAAATATGTTAGCAAAGTGTACCTAGAAGAGCAAAGAAGAGAATTTACCAGTCTGAGACAGAGGCAATTGTCAATGGTGGAATATGAGAGTGAGTTTGTTAGACTGAGCCGATATGGGAGGGAAATAGTCCCTACAGAAGCAGAGAGGTGCAGAAGGTTTGAAGAAGGGCTCAATAACACTATCAAAGTTATGATCACAGCATTGGAAATCACAGATTTTGCTAAACTAGTTGATGCTGCATCAAAAGTGGAAAGGGTCCGAATAAATGAACAAAATAGGAAAGATAGGCAGCATAAGAAGGAATTCGGACCAGTACGGTCAAGTATACCGACTGATAGTAAGAAGTTTAAGGGTTCTGGTTCATAAGATCAGACACAGGGCCACAAAGGCCAGATTGGAATATCTATAGCTAGTTCCCTAAGCACAATAACAAGGGGATCAGCCCCAGTGCCTGAATGTATGCATTGTGGTAGTAGACACAGAGGGGAGTGTCGACTGTTAACTGGAGAGTGTTTCAAGTGTGGGGCTACGGATCATTTCATAAGAGATTGCCCTCAGAGGAGTGGTTCAATAGCTCCGGTATAAGTTGATAGACCTTCCCCTACAATTCAAAGGGGTAAAGATCGGGTAGAGCAGAAACGGCTGACATTTCACAGAAGATTGTTTCTGAGACAGTTGAAAAGCCCGAAGTCAGGGTGGCACCACAAGTATATGCTATGGAAGCTCAGGAAGAGCCAAACCTAGACACTGATGAGGCGATACAAGGAAGTTAAGAAACAATGAGGTAGCAACTCCCCGATTACTTAAGTCAGGTAAATTTCGAGGACAAAATTTTTATTAGAGGGAAAGAATTGTAACATCCTCACTTTAGCTAGTCCGTACATTCTACTGTTCTAGTGACCAGTGTCTTTTCGGACAGCTAGAATGTCCGGAAAAATATTTAAACTAAAGTGAGGAACCATAATTAACTCAAATATTAATAATAAAAATTTAGAAAAAATTTTAGAAATAAAATACAATCAAGTTAAATGAGCCGGTGCCCTAGCAATGGGTAACCTAGTGAAAAGTTGCGGTTTTCGCAACTAGGAGCCCTAGACCCGGGGAAAAAATTATAAAATAATTTTTGAGACTCCAGAGAAGGGTCATTAAGATTCTTATGGCATTAGAATACCAAGAAAATGCTTAGAAAAATTTTTCAATCGGTACAGACAATTTTGGCTCGTTAAGCCAAACGGAGGGCATTTTGGTCATTTCGTCTTCAGAGATGATTTTTGGCCAACTTGTCCAGTTAAATAAATAATTTATAAAACATAAAATATGATTAAATGTTGTTAAAAAATTAATTGAAATTAATTAGACAAGAAATGGAGAGAAATGAAAGAAAATTGGTCATTTTTGTATAGGTCAGACTGCATAATTCCGAATTTGGTTAATTTGTTCACTAGGTTTTGGTCACTTTTTGGGCATGATTCCTTAATGAAAAATGTGTCATTTTGTGTGTATTTTCATTCCCAATTGGTCTCATACCAATTGGACTTGTAAATTTTCAGTTTTGGTCCCTCAAAGGGACCTTGGTCATGCTGCAGGCAACATGACCCTAAGCAACCCGAATTTGCATTTGGTTCAACACTTCTAACATACTCCAGTTGGTCTCAAATGACCATTTCTCTCCTCAAACTAGGTCAAACACATCATTTAATAATTTCTCACATTTTTGTCTTCCAAGCCTTAGGTGCCAAAACCCTAATTCATGCAATTGATTAATTCATACCCAATTTACTACACTAATCACATATTCAACCTTAATCAATGTCAAATTCATGTCTAAATTAAATTGATCATATTAGAACTTCAAGGTACCATGGCTGAAAGAAATTTACATTTGGTACCTCAACTATGTTTTCTTTTGAATTTTTTCCATTTTCTCATAATTTCCAAACTATTTCATTACATACACATGAATCAAACCTAGGAAGTGAAGAGTTAAAGCACTAACCTTTACTTAGAATTTCAACTTCTCAATTCCTTCACTTTCTTCCCTCCTATTCTTCTTTAATCTTCTTTTCTAGTGTAACCTAGAAGCTTTTTAGGATTTAGGGTTGAAATTTGTGAGGAAGAACTAAGTTTTTCAAGCTTTAAAAGCTTGTTAATGGAGAAACCTTGGGAGAGAAAAGTGAGAGAGAGATGGGGACATTTATTTGAAGAAGAAGAAGAAATGATTTTCCTTTTTTTTTTTATGAATTTTTAAGTCTTATGGAAGACCACAATTATCCAAAATTTAATTTTTAATTATATTAATATTTATGACATCATGCATGATGTCACCAATTTCTACTTTTCTTTTTTCTTCTTTTTTTTATTTTTCTATTAATTCTTTAATTTAATTCCCAAATCCAAAATTTTCTTTCCTCAGATTTTATTTGACAGTTAGGTCAAGAGTTAGCTCTCAGGGTCAATTGACCAAATTACCCCTCGCTGGTTCGACCCGATTTGCAAATAATTTAATATTTCTTCCAGATCCCTGACCTAATTATTTGACCGGCTTAACAATTCTTTTTCATGATTTTCTCTTTTTCATGATTTTCTCTTTTCCACCATGTTCGCAATAGTCTTAAGGACCGCGGCGTACATTTTACAGTTCCAAATTTGAGGTTAAATCGACTTCACAGTCCTTCCCGAGAAGGTCACCCATCACTGTGACTCTCGGCTCGTTTAACTTCCTATGTTCTGTTTTTCTTATTTATACTTAAATAATTGACAATTACTAATTATTTGGGTTTATGGCCTATCTAATTGTCTTAGATGTAGTTCTAATCTCCTTAATTATCTGAACCGACTCTGGTCATCGGAGCAGTGAAATATACCAGGCTATGCAAATAGGGGTGTTACAAGCATAATAAACATTTTAAGACAATGGTGTCACAATGTAATATTTCAATTCATTCAAAACAATGTGCAGAAGAAAATTTACAGAAATTCTATGTTGTGCACAAACCTTATACGAGTCGCCTCTTGCCCTTGACTCGATCCCTCGGGTTCTTTTCCGGTATTCTTTTCCACTAAAACACACAGTTTCACAGTGTTTTAGTATCATAACTTATCATAATTCTAAAAATAAATTCAAATTTACTTTTATCTAGCTTTAATATGCTAAAATTGAAACTCACTCCATTACAAATGAACACATATCCAAGACAGTAGACTTTATCATCGATATCGATATCGATTGGAAATCAGATAACCCAACCAATTGCAAGTCTCCACCTCCATAAATCAAGACGTTCTTTAAAATTTGTGTTTCGGGATTACTATTCACTACACTATTCAAGTCAATTTGTTGACTTTCTAAGGCTTAATAGGTATGGGAATTCCAATTTCACACACATACCACATTTTAGTTACCTAATTTGTTGGTTTTGATTGTTTACTCAAAATTTAAGTCTTTTAGGCAAATTTGCAGATTTTTAGTTTTGGTGTCTTGTTTTTCACTATTCCATTGGTCATGTTGCTGTTAGAATTTGGCTAAGTTTTCTTCATAGAAATTGTTTCTTATTGTCTTAACTTTATTTCTTTTTTTGAATCACTCTATTTGGAGTTTTGTAGCTCAAGTTATATCATTTGAACATGGCTGGTCAGATTAGCCAAACCCATATTTTCTGGGCACTAACTTGGTTCTGGCAGTTTTAGGTCACCAAATTTGGGTGGTTAAATGACTTGGTTAAAGGCATAATTTGGGTTTGTGTTCTTCATGAAAGTTGTATGTCATACCTTTCTAATTCCATAAGAATCAGGTCATTTGGACTTGCCTAGCCCAAGTTATGGCCAAATGAACAAACACTGTTCATTTGGTCATTTTTGTACAGGACAGAATACCTATTTCCGGATTTGGTCAATTTGTTCACTAGGTTTTAGTCACTTTCTGGCATGATTCCTAAATGAAAAATGTGTCATTTTGTGTCTAGTTTCATTCCTAATTGGCCTCACACCAATTGGGTTGGTAAATTTTCAGTTTTGGTCCCTGAAAGGGACCTTGGTCATGCTACCTGCAGGATGTTCATAACCAATCCGAATTTCCATTTGGTTCCAACACTTCCAACACACCACAATTGGTCATACATGACCATTTTTCTGCTCAAACAAGGTCAAACACACCATTTGAATAATTGTCCAAGTTTTGTCTCCCAAAACCCTAGGTCCAAACCCTAACTCACTTGATTTGTTACATTTAATTAGTTCTAAGCATACAAACACCAGTTCTCAACTCATTCAAGCTCTCTAACTTGTTTAATTCAATCAAACTCATGCATTCTCAACTCAAACCCTAGTTGGCCGAAATTTCATATAGTCCTACAAAGATTTTTTCACTTTATTTTAAGTATATTTCTATGTTTATCCAACTATAAACACAATTAATTCAACTAGAAATTCATGTTTAGCCTACTAACCTTGGTGTAGCTTTCTAATCTTCACTTCCTTCAATTTTTTTCTTCTCTCTTTCTCCTTTAATCTTCTTTTCTAGTTGCCTAAACAAAGTTTAGTTAGGGTTATTAAATTGTCTATGCTGGGATTTTATTTTCTTCAAGCTGACAAATGAGCTTCCATGGAGATTTTGAGAGGAAGAGAAGAGAGAGAAAGGTCACGGCAATTTGAAGAAGACAACTCTTTTTTTTTTCTTTTTCTTTCATAAATTTTTTCCCTTAGTAAGACCAAAAATTATCCAAAAAAATTAAATTTTAATTGTAAGTTTTATTACATCATGCATGATGTAATCACTTTTTCTTTTTCCTCTTTTTTTTTTCATTTATTTTTCCTTAGTTCTTTAATTTAATTCCCGACTCCAAAATATTTTTTTCTCCGATTTTATTTAACAATTAGCTTAGGAGTCAGCTCTAGGGGTCAATAGACCAAATTGTCCCTCGCCGGTTCGTCCCAGTTTGTAAATAATTCAATATTTCTTCCGGATCCCTGACCTAATTATTTGACCAGCTTAGCATTTCTTTTTTGTGATTTTCTCTTTTCCACTATGTTCGCAATAGTCCTAAGGACCGCAGTGTCACATTTTACAGCTCAAAATTTGAGTTTAAATTGACTTTGCAGTCCTTCCCGAGAAGGTCACCCATCACTGTGACTCTCGGCTCATTTTACCTCTTATGTTCTGTTTTTATTATTTATACTTAACTAATTGACAATTACTAATTATTTGTGTTTAGGGCTTATCTAGTTGTCTTAGATGTGGTTCTAATCCCCTTAATTGTCCGAACTGACACCGGTCATCGGAATAGTGAAATATACTAGGCTATGCAAATAGGGGTATTACATAAATATATTATGTAAACGAAAAAGTGAAAATGCCTTTTATTAATAAAATATGTACAAGATATATACTAAATGATATACTCTAGGGCATACTACTAACAGTCTGAGGGATAAAATGTTAGGGATTATGTCCACAAGATGGTTCAGCTTATTGAGCAGCTGGAACATCTTGACTTTAACATGGATTTCTTACTGCAGACGGATTTGATCCTTCAGTCCCTTTCTGTGTCATTTGGAATTTTCTGACAAATTTCCATATGACTAAGCAGAAATACACCCTGGCTAGTTTACTTAACATGCTGGTTATTACCCAAAAGAATATGCAGAGCAATAAAGGAAAAGAGATAGCTTTGATTGCATCTTCTTCTACTGGAAAGCCCAACAAGAACAAGGGCAATAAGAAAAAGAAACCTCAAATTTCTGGTCCTTCTAAGAAGATAGCTAAACAGAAAGGGAAGACCAAAGCTGATGGAGGCAAAGGAAAGTGTTTCCACTGCCAGCAGGATAGGCACTAGAAAAGGAATTGCCCAGGATATCTTACTTCTCTTAAGGACAAGAAGGATACACCTTCGAAAGGTATGTCCATATCCTGTTATTTAGATTCTGATGATACTCATAGTTCATCTGCAGCTTGGGTTTTAGATACTGGTGCCAGTTCTCACATTTCCTATGATATGCAGGAACTAGCAAACTGTAGCAGCTTGCGTTCTCGAGATGTTAGACTACGGATTGGTGATGGCTCAACAGTTAAAGCTTTAACCATAGGATCTAAATCTTTTTACATGTCTGGACATGTTTTGTGTTTGAATAATATCTTATATGTACCTGATGTTTTTAAGAACATCATTTCTATATCTAGCTTGACTAGAAATGGCTATGAATTTCAGTTCACAGATGATGTTTGCAATATTTATTTTGGAAATAAATATGTTAGCTCGGGTTATATGCATGATGGTCTTTATTATTTGGATAATAATGATAAACACAAAATGAATGCAAGCAATCTAAAAGAATGCAATGCCATGGCGAAAATCAACTTAAGTTCAAAATAGATTTGGCACTTAAGATTAGGTCATGTTGTAGAAGATAGGATTGCAAAACTAGAGAAAATGGGGATTTTATCCTCATTGAGTTCTGAACCTACTCCAACTTGTGAATGCTGCCTTCAAGGCAAAATGACTAGATCACCTTTTGTTGGACAAGGACTAAGAGCTGAAAATATTTTGGAGCTAATACATAGTGATGTATGTGGCCCCTTTAGAGAAATGGCTAGAGGTGGTTTTCATTATTTTATTACCTTTATTGATGATGAATCAAGGTTTGGGTATTTGTATTTGATGAAATACAAACATAAATCTTTGAAAAGTTCAAAGAATTCAAATATGAAGTAGAAAATCAAACAAGAAAAAGTATTAAAACTCTTTGATCAGATCATGGAGGTGAATACTTAAGTACTGAATCTCTTTGATCAGATCGTGGAGGTGAATACTTGAGCACTAAATTTGATGAATACTTGAAAGAGGATGGCATTGTTTCCCAGCTGACTCCTCCAAGAACACCATAGCTGAATGGTGTATTTGAAAGGAGAAATCGTACCCTATTGGATATGGTACGTAGTATGATGAGCTATACTGATATACCAATCTCCTTTTGGGGATTTGCATTAGAATCAGCTTTGCATATTCTAAATAGGATTCCATCAAATCAGTATCTTCCACACCTTATGAGATATGGCACGAAAAAAAAAAAAACAAGTCTTAAGCATATTAAGATTTGGGGTTGTCCAGCTTATATCAAAAAGCTGAACACTGATAAATTAGAAACCAGATCAAAAAAGGGTCGATTTATTAGATATCCAAAAGAAAGTTTTGGATATTATTTTTATTTACCTACATCATAAAAGGTTGTGGTAAATAGAGATGCCACGTTTCTTGAACAATAGTTTGTTCAAGAAGGAGGCAAAGGAAGGCAAATAGAGTTAGAATTGGAGAATTCTGACCAACCAACAGATTAGATGGATATAGATCCATATAGTTAACCTACACCTATTAATGAAACATCTACAACTATTCCTCGCAAATCAACCAGGATATCTCACCCACCAGTGAGATAAGGTTTTCTTCATGAAGAAGAACAAGAGTTGTTTACTCATAAAAAAGTAGATTATGGAGATGATCCACTTACCTATGAAGAAGCTATATCAGATATAGACCCTTAAATTGGATTGATGCTATGAAATCCGAAATTGATTCCATATATAAGAATCAAGTTTGGGATCTTGTGACCCACCTGAAGGTCTTGTAACTATAGGGAATAAATGGGTTTTCAAGAAGAAAATTGGTTCTGATGGAAAGGTAGAGGCCTATAAAGCAAGGCTAGTAGCGAAATGGTTTCGCCAAAGACAAGGAATCGACTATGAGGAGACTTTCTTGCATGTTGCCATGCTTAAATCAATTAAGATTCTATTAGCAATAGCTACATACTATGATTATGAGATTTGGCAGATGAATGTCAAAACAACTTTTCTCAATGGATACATTAAAGAAAACATTTTCATGGAATAACCTAGGGGTTTTGAATCCCAAAATGGTTCCAAAGCATGCTGGCTAAAGCTATCCATTTATGGGTTAAAACAAGCTTCGAGGAGTTGAAACATCTGTTTCGATGAAGCCATTAAGTCATTTGGTTTTATAAAAAATGAGGATGAACCATGTGTATATAAGAAGGTTAGTGATAGTGCTGTCACTTTTCTTTTCTTATATGTGGATGACATTTTTGTTGATGGGTAATGACACAGGTATGTTGACAGCTGTAAAGGTATGATTGTCAAATACATTCTCCATGAAAAACTTAGGGGAGACAACCTATATTCTTGGGATTTGCATCTATAGAGATAGAGCGAAAAGAATATGTAACACCCCTATTTGCATAGCCTGGTATATTTCACTATTCCGGTGATCGGTGTCGATCCGAATAATTAAGGGGATTAGAACCACACTTAAGACAACTAGATAAGCCCTGAACACAAATAATTAGTAATTGCCAATAAGTTAAGTATAAATAAGAAAAACAGAACATAAGAAGTTAAATGAGCCGAGAGTCACAGCGATGGGTGACCTTCCCAGGAACGACTGCGAGGTCGATTTAAACTCAAATTTCGAACCGTAAAATGTGATGCCACTGTCCTTCGGACTATTGCGAACACAGTGGAAAAGAGAAAATCACGAAAAAGAATTGTTAAGCCGATCAAATAATTAGGTCAGGGATCTAGAAGAAATATTAAATTATTTACAAACCGGGTCAAATCGACGAGGGGCAATTTGGTCAATTGAACCCTAGAGCTGACTCCAGACTTGACTTTCGAATAAAATTTGAGAAAAGAAAATTTTGGGATTAAGAATTTAATTAAAGAACTAATAGAAGAATAAATGAAAAAGAAAAAGAAAAAGGAAAAGTTTATTACATCACCCTTATGGCATCATCACGATGTCAAAATTCATTTTAATTTAATTAATTAAATTGACTAAGTCAAATTATGGATAAATATACACAAACAAAAAAAAAAGAGAAAGAAAATCATTTTGGGTCTTCATCTTTCTCATTTGCCGTCTCTCATCTCTCCCTTGTCTCTCTCTCAAAATTTTCTCCATGAAAGCTTATTCTTAAGCTTTCTAAACACTAAATTTCACCATAAATCCTTTAATTTTCTTGAAGAAAAATTATAAGCAAACTTTGGAAAGAAGGTTAAAGGAGAAAGAAAGAAGAAAAAGTTGAGGGAATTAAAGATTTAAAAGCTTCATTCAAGGTTAGTAGCTAAACTTGGAATTTATAGTTTAATTATTATATTTATAGCTTAACTAACTTAGAATTTTGCTTAAAATGAAATGAAAATAATTGTTGGAGGACTAGAAGTAATTTTGGCCAGCTAAGGTTTGATATGAATAAACATGCATTTTGATGGAAGTAAAATTGTATCTAAGCTTGATTGAGTTGAGGAAGTATGTTATATGTGTTGAATTGGTTAAATGTAACAAATTGTGTGAATTAGGGTTTCGACCTAAGGTTTTGAAAGCCAAAAATTTTAGAAATGGTCAAATGATATGTTTGACCTTGTTTGACATGGAAAATGGTTAGTTGTGACCAATTGATATATGTTGGAAGTGTTAATTAGGTTTAAATTCGGATTGGATGTGGGCAGTATGCAGGCAGCATGACCAAGGTCCCTTTCAGGGACCAAAACTAAAAATTTACAAGCCCAATTGGTGTGAGGCCAATTGGGAATGAAACTAGACACAAAATGACACATTTTTCATTTAGGAATCATGCCCAAAAAGTGACTAAAACCTAGTGAACAGATTGGCCAAATCCGGACTTAGGCAATCTCACCTGTACAAAAATGACCAAATGAACAGTGTTTGTTCATTTGGCCATAACTTGGGCTAGGCAGGTCTAAATGACCTGAAAGTTTACCAGTGGAAATCTGAGATATAGACCTAAAACTTTCATGAGGAATACAAACCTAAATTATACCCTTAACCAAGTCATTTGGCCACCCAAAGTTGGTGACCTAAAACTGCCAGAACCAGTTTGGTGCCCAGAAATCTGGGTTAAGTCTAATACGGCAGCCATGATTCAAATGGCTATAACTTGAGTTGTAAAACTCCAATTGGAGTGATTCAAAAAGGAGAATAAAGTTAAGACAATAAGGAACAATTTCTATGAAGAAAACTTAGCCAAATTCTAACAGCAAAATAACCAATGGAATAGTGCAACCTAAGACACCAAAACTAAAAATTTGCAATTTTGCTTAAAAGACCTAATTTTTGAGAAAACAATCAAAACCAACAAAATTGGTGACCAAAATGTGGTATGTGAGGATAGTTGGAGTTCCCGTACCTTTTAAGTATAAGAAAGTCAATATTTTGACTTGAATAGTACCATGAATAACAACCTCAACATGAAAATTTGCAAGAATATAAGTTTAAATATATTAGAATTAGTTATTGGAATTGTTATGAAGTAAAGATACTGAGACACTATAAATTTTGTGTTTCAACTGAAAAAGACTCAGAAGGTTTAAGAGACTGAGTCAAGGCCTAGAGGCGACTCACGTCAGGTTTGTGCACAATAAACCTTATTTGAGCATTTTGTCATTGAAAAATTGATTTGGTATGATTTATGAAAATTTGGTGTTAATCATGAATTGTGTTGCCACTTTGTGAAAGAAACTATGACTTTGGAAATTTATCGAATTTCTCATGAATTATTTGAATAAAATGTTTGAAATTGATTTTTTACTCACACTTAGCATGACAGTGCCTTATTATTCCTCCTCCATTTATGGGGTGAGATCGATTATTTTTCCTCCCTCTCTGGTTTACCAGTTGAGGTTGTAGATCGGATGAGTACTCATTAGCTAGCTAGCCACCTCCCTCATTGATTTCAATTAGTGGGGTTGTAGATCGCTTTGTCGTGGTGTACAACACGGCATTGATCGGAAATTTTGTGTCATGACTTAAGTTGTGTATGAATTGACAACACTATGTTTATTAAATTGTTTGACCAAATTGTACTATAATGAGTTTTGATAATTTGTGAAATGTAATTGTGAAATATTTAAATTGTGATTTATCAATGAATGTTTTATGTACTGCATTTTAAATTTTTATTGTGCACCACTGAGTATTTTTATGCTCAGCGATAGCTTATTTTGTTGTCGCAGATAAGAGCAAGGAAAAAGCAACAGAGTGAGCTGCTGAACTGGAAAAGTCATCACTGATTTTGTACGGGTATTATTTTATACCCAATGTAATTTAGTTTGATGTAAATAAATATTGTTCATATGTATTAATGTAAAGTTGAGCAGTTGTATTTATAAATTGTAATAATATTATTTTTGGATTTTATATCTATAAATTAAACTTGTGAATGTAAATTAGCTTTTATTGAATGCAATGTTGATGGAATTATTTTGAAATGGTTTGATTTGAGAAATTTGAGTTGATTTGGGTTGGGAGTTGTGGAAAAATTTATTGGAAGTGTTTTTCTTAGGTATTGAATACAGACCGCACTCTGCCGAAATTTTTATAAAATTTGCGGAAAAATACAAATGGACAAAAGTTTATACTAGTTTTAAAGCTTCGAATAAATGATTTTAATTCCTACCAAAATACTTACCACTTCCAAAATGTAAGAAAATGGTTTTATAATCCCTTGTAGGATATTGAATGAGTTATCGGTAGGTGGAGTTTGGTAGTTCATTAGGAATTCTACGGGATCATGTTATGCCTTACAGAGGGGTAAGGTGTGACAGAATAATTAGTTTATCCCAAAGTCTATACTTGGAAAAGGTGTTAAAGAGGTTTAACATGCTTGATTCTAAGAGAGGATTGTTACGAGTGAGACATGGTATCCACCTTTCTAAAGAGATGTCTCCAAAGACACCTGAAGAAAGAGATAAAATGGCCAGGATTCCATATGCTTCAGCTATTGGAAGTTTGATGTATGCAATGTTGTGTACTAGGCCGGATATCACATATGCTGTTAGTTTGACTAGTAGGTTTCAATCCAATCCAGGTTTGGAACACTAGATAGCTATCAAGAATATCCTTATGTACTTGAGAAGAACTAAGGATTTATTCTTGATTTATGAAGGTGGTCTCTTGCAATTTAATGGTTATACTGATTCTGATTTCCAATCAGATATCGATGATAGAAAGTCTACCTCTGGGTATGTATTCATTTGTAATGGAGGTGCAGTCAGTTAGAAGCATTCCAAACAGAGTATGACTGCTGATTCTACTACCGAGGCCAAGTATATTGCTGCATCAGATGCTGCAAAAGAGGCTATTAAATTTGTTTGAATTTTTAAATTTGTTTGAATATGATTCAAATATGAATTTTTATATTTGTTTGAATGAGATTCAAATATGGATTTTTAAGTTAAGTATGAGATATTCAATTTAATTTTAGTGTATATGTTTAATTTAACTGTTAAATGGTGATATGCATGATGGATGATCATGGACAATAAAAGACCAATGTGATTGAATTTATTTCTTTTATGTTTCTTTGGGTTATAAATTAATTAATTTAATTTTAGAGGCATGTATTATGAAGGTTGTAATATTTTTGGGTTGTAATTTAATTTATTTGGTTCTTGTAAATTCGCCTTAGTATGCCAAGGATTACTATGTAATTGGATTGCAAGAAGATCAAGGAGGTTAGAGCATTGGTGGGACCAGTGGGAGGAATTCAAGATCAAGTGTTAATTATGTACTCCTTTAGCAACTCTTGTAAAATGAATGAATGAAATGCACCTAGGAATGCCCTGATTCAATCTTGGTGGCTCATAATTGAATCCCTTAGAAAGTTCACAATCATACCATATTTATTGTTTATCCATATATGCATGAGATGTATGGAAATGTAATCAAGTATATGATATATGCATGCTAATTGGATAATGTGCAAAGTGAGACCATAATAGTAATTAGGCCGACCATAAAATCTTACAAACAAATGATTAAGTTAGAAATGGTATAATTAAAGGTAATTATATCATGGGCCCTCCAATGAGGCAATTATTTTAAAAAATTTTAAATACTTGCATATGATGTAATTAATTGAAGAGATTTTCTTAAGAATAATTGTTAATCATGAGATGTTGTAACTATGTAAATGGTTTGGTGGCCAATAATGGATGTGCCTGAGGACATTAAAATTATTTGCATGTTTACTGGCTCAATTGGATCAACTTAACTAATGAAAGATAAGTCAATAATGGATGTGCCTGTGATTTTGAGCATTAGAGGCTAGGGAAAGGATTAAACCTCACAGAAGATGTGATGGGTAAGGAGTTTGTCATTTATAGTTTATTCTAATTCCAATAATGGATGTGCCTAAGGATGATCAATAAGATTATAAGAATTCAATCACCTACTAGAAATCCATCCAACTAGGATTTCCATTTTCTACTTTGGAAGTGTAGGATTCACTAAGTTAGTGGGAGGACCAATTTGATTAAAAGACCATAATCATTTTGGTTAAATACATGATACATTTACTAATTAATCTGATTATTTTCTGCGGTTAATTTTCTGATAATAATGAGCATGCCACAACCACCACCATCCAATATCATTACGAGCATACTTGATCACAATAGGTTGACAGGACCTAATCTTTCTGATTGGCTAAGAAATTTAAAACTTGTCCTGAACCTTCAACATATAGGATATGTTCTAGACTCATAGGTTCCTGGTTCCTTAGAGCCAAGTGTTACATGCTTACTTCTATGAGTAATGAGTTACAGAAGCAATATGAGAACATGCAATATGTAAGTGAGATCCTCCTTCACCTATAAGAGTTATGTGGTGAACATAGTAGGAATGCCAGGTATGAGATATCTAGGCAGCTTTTTTGCATGAGGATGTCTGAGGGACAAAATGTTAAGGATCATGTCCACAAAATGATTCGGCTTATTGCGTCACAACCTACCCCTCCGTAAGGTATAACATGATCCCATAGTATACCTAATGAATTATCAACTTTGTCTACTGATAACCCATTACATACACTACAAGGTATTTTAAACATTTTCTTACTTCTTTTTACAGTGGTGAGCACTATTTATAGGTGTTAAAAAATTTTTAACTGAAGTGAAACCAAATAACACATTTGAAGTATTAATAATTTCTATAAAAATTTTGGCAGGGTGCCATCTATATTTTGAATAAAATAGTTCTTCAAAAACCTGTAAAAAGCACTTCCAATATTTTCTTCAACTCCTAAACTCCAATATCCAATCAACACAATAAGTTTCTCAACATTTGCCAACTCAAATCCACAATAATTTTCCAGTGTTTTCAAAAGCTGAGATAAAAGAAATATATCACAATATTTACAAGCCAAAATAATTTGCAAATTTAGTTTACAACTTTAATGTACAATTTTAATTTACAACTGCTAAAAACTAAGAACAATATATACATACAGTGAATATACATTACAATACAAAGTGCAAAATATGGTATACTCAATATACCCGATGAACTCTTAGTGTAGCACTAGCAGCCTAGTCTACTGCCCTGTCAATCTGTCTACCTACGACAGCAATGAAAAGCTATTACTGAGCCAATGTCTCAGTGGTACACAACATTAACAAAATACAACTTTAAATCATAAATCATAAGTCGTATAAATAGTGGATACTTAAAACCATAGTTAAATTCAAAAGGCAGTGAATGTCATAAAAGAATTTAAACTCCATTTCACAATATCACAATAAATATCAATAAATCAGACACACAGCTTAATCATGATTCCATAGTCTGATGGCTAATGAGGAATAACATAGCTAGATAGCAATAATATGAGTACTCATTCTATTCGTCCTCAACAGGCACACACCTCAACACTTCAGCCAGAGAGGGAATTCAAAGTCAATTTGTCCCATAGACAAGCTAGCGAGGAATTCAATCAATATACATGATAGCTATGGTTTCAAACCATTTGTAATGTTTTTCAAGCAATAAGTATCCATCAAATATCCATTCAAACAAATTTCCACAATTTAAAACAATAATATACAAATAGTCATAATTTATTTCAATTGAAAAATTCAAAAGAAATAACTGTTGTACACAAACCTCTGATAAATGTCTCTTGGCCCTGACTCAGTGTTTCCTCCCCTTTCCCTGAGTCTTTGCTAACTGAAACACACAATTTGAAGTGTTTCAATAGTCATTTAAACTGTCTCTAACAATAAGGCTTAATAATTAATTTATTGAATTCTATTATTTTCCTTAGTCAATCTAAAATGTTGACCCTCGATGCACTCTAGGTAAATTAGGTTTAATGTTACCAATTTGGCACATTTTATAGCCCTTTAGTGTTGGTATATGTTACCAATTTCATTTGCAAGTGTATTGCATTTTATTGTAATTTACCGAATTTCAGTGTACTATTTTGACCTAGCCGGACGATCTAGTTCCCTTGGTTTTCGGGTTTCAGTCCAAACTACAAACTTGTAGGTCTATGTGATGCGTTCCACATCGGTTCTACAGGGAGGTCTAGGGTGTTATATATATGGGTTTGCAAACCTCCCTTTGTGAGCTAGCTTTTGAGGTGGAGTTATACAGGTTCATATCATTTGGTATTAGAGCCTCACTCTGTATGGGTCGGTGGGCCATGTACAAAGGTTCCCTAATGTTCTTCCAGAGAATTTGGGGTGAACGAGTCATGACCCCGGTTGCTTCACGAGGACGTTCAGTCTAAAGGGGTCGGGAATGATGTGTCCCACATCGGTTCTGCAGGGAGGTCTTGGGTGTTATATATATGGGTTTGAAAACCTCCCCTTGTGAGCTAGCTTTTGAGGTGGAGTTAGGCAGGTTAATATCAATATGTCTTATTGCATGCGGGGCAAAATTTCAGGTCATTCTGAGTTGTATAGTCCAAGATATGATCAATTTACCAATGCTGGACAGAATGCACTAAAATGGTAGGCTTAGGTCATTTTTAGGTCACTTTTTGTTAGGCCAGTTTTGGTACCTAAACTTGTGCCAGCTATTTGGCTTGGTTCTGGCCATTTCTGGGTTTTGGTGTCTTCATAAGAATTGTAGATCTATGTCTACTATTCATGGTAAAAATTTCAGGTCATTTGGACCTGTTTTCAGTAAGTTATGGTCAAAACACTAACTACTGCCTAAATGGTCAATTTTCAGGCTTTCAAGTCACTAATCCGGATTTTATCATTTTTCAAGTCACCTTCTAGGCAGAATTTAGGTAAGCTTCCTTCATGAAAGATGGCACATTTTGTGCCTAGTTTTACCTCCGATTGGTCTAATACCAATTGGAGTCACACGCTTAAGGTTCTAAGCTAAAATATACACTGCCCTATTGCACATTGTTCATCCCTTACCAATTACACATCCTATACTTACCAAGTTAACTCTATTATGCCGATTCTGGTTTGTACCATACCATTAACACACTTTACAAAACATCGTGGTCATTTTGGGCAGCTTGTAACCACCCTCAACATACACATTATAACTCAGAATTTTCAAAGTCCAATTACAATAATCTAACCACATGAACATACCTCATTTACATGTCCAAATCCAAACAATTATTCATATACACATGCTGCCACCATAAGTAATATAATTCAACAAACCAAACCATGAAACAACACATTTCTAACTAAACTTTAAGGTTGCTGAATCACTTCACGAACACATCTCCTTTAAATTTGCTTTCAAGCTTCCAAAACCAAGTGCATTATCACACATACACTTAGTATACATTATCCAAATTATTTCTATATACATAAACACTTACATCAACATCTTAAACTACCATTAACAAGTAAAAACAAACTAAACATGTTGAGTTCTCATGGCTGCCGAAATGGTGTACCACCATTAAAACATTAAACTTCAAAAATTCTCCCATAAATCAACTACCCACAACATCCACTCAAAGTTTAATGAAGCAAGATTGAAAAATACACACTTACCTCTTTAGGAATTCTTTAAAACTCCACCAAAATTTATCTTTCTTGCCCCTAGTATGCGGCCCAAGGTGTGTACTTTAACTTTAATGAAGAACTCTTGTGCAAACCATGGCTTGAAGAGGGAGATAGAGCTTGGACAAGGGGGTGGCCATGGGAGAGCTTGGGAGAGCTTGGTTTTGGCTGGTTCTCCTCCTAAGGTTGAAGATGAGTTATTTTCCTCCCAAGTTTCCCTTTAGGTGTGCAAAGGCTGAAGTTAGTGGTACACTATTAAAATTTTTAATGGTTATTTATTCCAAGTTTCTAACTTTTGCAATTTGGCCACCACACTTTCACTATTTACATAATGTATCTCCTTTTAATTTTTCATAACATTTTCCAAGTGTAATATCATTTATTTTTAATGGACATTTAGGTCAAAAGGCAACTTGGGGTGTCAAATGACCACAATGCCCCTATTCAGGTTGCATTCTCGATTTTTCGGTAACACTGAGTTTTATCGTTTTCTCGATTTTTCATTTTTCTTTGTAATAATTAATTAATCTTTCTTTGACATTTTTAATGATATTTATACTTCAATAAGTCTTTAATTATGTCTCAAAGTAAATTTCAAGGGTTCCCTGCAATCTTGGGTTCGGCTATTGCCTGCGTTGTAACTTCCCCGTGCGGTCACCCATCGCTGCGGTACTGGCTCGTTTAACTTAGTTTCATTTCATTGCTATTATTTTTTCTTTGTTTTTCTTGTATTTTCTTTTCTTGTATTTCATTATTTTATGTCTCCTAACTAACATTTAAATGTAGTTCTAGGCATCCTAGCTATTTGGACAGACACTGGTCACCGAAACAATAGAACGCACTACTGAACATAGGGGTGTTATAATTTATATGGGTTCTTCCTCATATGAGAGGTCTGGATTTATCTCAATCTCTTCAACTAATAGTACATGAGATGGGTTAGATCTGTACCTCCTTAACATGGACACATGGAAGACACTGTGTATCCTTTCTAGCTCTAGAGGTAATGCTAACCGATATGCCAAAGGACCCACTTTTTCTAAAACCTCATATGGTCTGATGAAACGAGGACTCAATTTACCCTTTCTGCCAAATCTCATAATTCTCTTCCAAGGAGAAATTTTGAGGAATACCTTATCACCCACTGCATATTCAATATCTCTTCTTTTCATATCAACATAGGACTTCTAACGGTCTGATGCAGCCTTGAGTTGATCTCTGATCAATCTGATCTTTTCCTCTGTCTGCTGAACAATTTATGGCCCAATCATCTTTCTTTCACCTATTTCATCGCAACATAGGGGAGTTTTGCACTTTCTGCCATATAAAGCTTCATATGGAGGCATCCCAATGCTTGATTGGTAGTTGTTGTTATAAGCAAACTCAATCAAAGGCAAGTGTATAGCCCAACTACCTTCAAACTCAATCACACAAGCCCATAGCATATCCTCCAATATCTGAATTACCCTCTCAGACTGGCCATCTATCTGTGGGTGGAATGTTGTGATGAAGTTCAATCTAGTTTCTAGGGCTCTCTGAAGACTACCTCAGAATCTAGAAGTGAACCTAAGATCTCTGTCAGATACAATCGATACTGGCACTCCATGCAGTCTTACAATCTCATTTATGTACAACCTGGCCAATCTTTCTAGGTTATAGTCCATCCGTACTGGCAAAAAGTGAGCAGACTTTGTCAGTCTGTCAACTATAACCCATACTGGATCATGACTGTTTTGTGTCCTTGGAAGTCCCATAACAAAATCCATAGTTATCTGTTCCCATTTCCACTCTGGTACTGGCAATGGATGTAACAAACCTGCTGGTATTTGATGTTCTACCTTCACTTGCTGATAAGTTAGGCATTTGGAAACAAAATCAACTACATCCCTCTTCATACGCATCCATCAGTAATGCTCTTTCAACCCTTTATACATTTTAGTTCCACTAGGATGCATAGCAAAAGGAGACTCATGTGCTTCCTTCATAACGATCTGTCTTAATTCCACATCATTAGGAACGCACATTCTGCCTTGATGTAGCAATAAACCATCATCTCTCACAGAAAATTCAGGTTTCTTGCCCTGCTGGACTTCTTTCAGTAGCTTCTGATATTTCTCATCATTCTGAGCAGCCATTCTGATCTGATTAATCAATACTGGCTGTACATGCCATGCAACTACTATCTGTCCTTCATCATCAATCTCCAAACTGGCATGTTGTGCTTTCAACTCATGTAGCATGGACAAAGGAGAAGCTCTGAGACTTGCCATAGTCTTGCGACTTAAGGCGTCAGCCACCACATTTGCTTTCCCTGGCTGATAGTCTATTAAACAATCATATTCTTTAATGAGTTCTCCTCTGCCTCAAATTCAATTCCTTCTGGGTGCCTAAGTACTTCAAGCTCTTATGATCTGTGTAAATGTAACATTTTTCCCCATACAAATAGTGTCTCCAGATCTTTAGAGCAAAAATAATAGCTACAAGCTCCAAATCATGTGTTGGGTATTTCTTCTCATGCGGTTTTAGCTGGCATGATGCAAAAGCAATGACATTTCGATCTTCCCTCAGTACACAGCCTAACCCATTATGAGAAGCATCACTATAAACTGTGTATTCTTTACCCAAGGTAGGTAAAGTAAGGACTGGAGCTTCAGTCAAACACCTCTTCAACTCATCAAAACTCTGCTGGCATTACTAGAAACTCATAGTGGCCATATCGAGTTCTGAAAGTAGTCTTTGGAATACTCTACTTTTGCACTTTCAACTGATAATAACCAAATCACAAATCAATTTTGGAGAATACAGCTACACCCTTCAACTGATCAAACAGATCATCAATGCGAGGTAATGGATATCTGTTCTTTATTGTCACCTTATTCAACTGTCGGTAGTCAATATATAAGAGGAGAGTGTGATCTTTCTTCTTAACAAATAATACTGGCATTCTCCAAGGTGACACACTAAGGCAAATGAAGCCCTTTTCAAGTAGTTCTTGCAACTGTACCTTTAACTCCTTCAACTCTGCTGGTGCCATTCTGTATGGTGTTATGGAGATTGGATCCACACCAGGCATAACATTAATTTCAAACTGCACTTCTCTTTCCATAGTTAATCCTGGCAATTCATCAGGAAACACATTGGGAAAGTTATATACTGTAGGGATGTCCCTCAATGCTGGACTCCCCACTTGGGTGTCTACCACATGTGCCAAGTATGCTTCACACCCCTTTCTGATC
Organism: Hevea brasiliensis; assembly: GCF_030052815.1. Lineage (NCBI taxonomy): Eukaryota > Viridiplantae > Streptophyta > Magnoliopsida > Malpighiales > Euphorbiaceae > Hevea > Hevea brasiliensis. The sequence continues at coordinate 91,448,731 of NC_079504.1, read as the reverse complement.
ATTTTTCTGGCTAGTGCAGCCGAAATGATGTTTGATGGCAATAGCTGCCTCTCCCTATGTATTACCACAACACTGTACTGAGGGAGACCAAAAGTGACTGTCTTAAGTCTACAGTCAATCATGGCGTCATGCCTGGCTAACCAATCCATGCCCAAAATGATATCATAATCTCTGAAGGGCATTTCAATGAGATCAGATAGAAAAGTATGTCCTTGGATCACTAAAGGACAATCCCTATACATTCCATTGACCTTGACCTCCTGTCCTAGCGGACTTGTTACTAGCACCTCAAAGTCCATTTTCACACACGGAACAGTAATGTAATGAATGATGCTAGTACTCACATAGGAATGAGTAGAACCCAGATCAAATAACACAAGCACATCTTGATTAAAAGTTGAGAAGGTACCAGCCACAATATCAAATGTCTCTGCCTCTTCTCTCTGTCTCATTGCGTAGACTCTGACTGGAGCACTGCCTTGCTCTAATTGATTCACTGTGCCTTGGCTGCCTGTTGGACTACCTCTACCCCTGCCTCTACCTTTGCTAGGTGGTTGTGAACCTCTGGTGGCAGGATTTTGAACTGACCCTTCAGTAGTAGTACTAGGTGGCCCAACTCTACGGGCACTGATGCAGTCCTTGGCAAAATGTCCTATGCCTCCACAGTTATAACAACCTCCTATGGCCTTATAGCATACCCTACCATGGTTTCTACCACAAGTTTCACATTGGCGGGGAGGGTAGGAACTTCTGGTAGTTTGCTGACCAGATGGAAGAGATTTCTATCCCGAATATCTTCCCCTACTGGACTTCTTACCACCCCTATTGTGTCCCCCAAAGTTCTTCCTCTTCCAAGTAGGACCACTGGAACTCTGATCTACTAACTTCCCCTCTTTCTCTTTCTCTATCTTCTCTGATTTCTTTTTCTCTGGGGCCGCTTCTAACTCAATTCTCTCTAATTCCAGTGCTTGAGAAATAAGCTCAAAGAAGTTACTATGTTTGAATCTGACCACTTGTAATCTGATACTAGGCTTCAAGCTGGTTTCAAACCTCTTACATCTCTCCCTACTGGTAGAAAGTAGACTTACTGCATAATGGCTCAGGCGGGAAAATTCCCTTTTATATTCAGCCACCGATCTACTCCCCTGTTTTAGACTTAGGAACTCTTGCAGCTTCTGGTCCACATAAGCATCAAGGACATATTTTTTTCTAAACTCCCTGAGAAAGTCATCCTAGGTTAGTACTGGAGGTTCCACCAAATTATGGGGAATGGTTTTCCATCAGTCATATGCATCTCCCTGTAGTAGTGACACTGAATACTCAAATCTCAGCTCTTCTGTACAATGTAGTTCTTGAACACCCTATCCATTCTCTCTAACCATTTTTCTGCCTCTAGAGGATCTAATATCCCTTGAACTCAGTAGCCCCATATTTAATCAGCTTGTCATACTGCTTAGCTGAAGACTGTGGTTGTACCACTGGCGTCTATAGTGGGAATTGAGTAGGCATGTTACCAGCCATCTGTTGGAACATTGCAGCCATCTGCTGAGCGAACTGAGCAGGGAACTGCGGTACTGAGGGGGCTGGTGCGGCTGATCCACTGACATTTTGTAGGGTTGGGGCATCCCCTTGTACCTATAGATTGATCGACTGAACGATCCCCTTCTTCCATAGTCGATTTGAGGATCTTAGACCTCCTTAACAAATAACGCAAGGAGATTTTCTCCTGTTAGTGCATATTTTTAATGTAATGTACTGTATGTATCAAACAATAATATTGAGCAATTGTACTATGAAGAAAGAAAATTCAAATTAAAGGTGAAAACAGAATTTAAAAACTAGCTCTGATACCACTAAAATATTTCACACCCTATCCCTCCGTAAGGTATAACATGATCCCGTAGTATACCTAATGAATTACCAACTTCGTCTACTGATAACCCATTAAATACACTACAAGGGATTTTAAACATTTTCTTACTTCTTTTTACAGTGGTGAGCACTATTTACAGGTGTTAAAAAAATTTTAACTGAAGTGAAACCAGATAACACATTTGAAGTGTTAATAATTTCTGTAAAAATTTTGGTAGAGTGCCATTTATATTTTGAATAAAACAGTTCTTCAAAAACCTGTAAAAAGCACTTCCAATAGTTTGTTCATCCCCCAAACTCAAATATCCAATCAACACAATAAGTTTCTCAACATTTGCCAACTCAAATCCACAATAATTTTCTAGTGCTTTCAAAAGCTGAGATAAAAGAAATATATCACAATATTTACAAGCCAAAATAATTTACAAATTTAGTTGACAACTTTAATATACAATTTTAATGTACAATTTTAATTTACAACTGCTCAAAACCAAGAACAATATATACATACAGTGAACATATATTACAATACAAAATGCAAAATATGGTATACTCAATATACCCGATGAACTCTCAATGTAGCACTAGAAGCCTAGTCTGACACGATCCATTTCATCTCATGACAAAGAATGAAAAGTCGTCACGAGCCAATGTCTCAGTGGTGCACAACATTAACAAAATGCAACTTTAAATCATAAATCATAAGTTGTATAAATAGTGGACGGTTAAAACCATAGTTAAATTCAAAAGACAGTGAATGTCATAAAGAATTTAAACTCCATTTCACAGTATCACAATAAATATCAATAAATCACACACACAACTTAATCATTATTCCATAGTCCAATTCGTCCCAAAAGCCGATGGCTAATAAGGAATAACATAGCTAGCTAGCAATAATATGAATACTCATTCTATTCGTCCTCAACAGGCACACACCTCAACACTTCAGCCAGAGAGGGAATTCAAAGTCAATTCGTCCCACTAGACAAGCTAGCGAGGAATTCAATCAATATATATGATAGCTGTGGTTTCAAACCATTTGCAATGTTTTTCAAGCAATAAGTATCCATCAAATATCCATTCAAACAAATTTCCATAATTTAAAACAATAATATACAAATAGTCATAATTTATTTCAATTGAAAAATTCAAAAGAAATAATTGTTGTGCACAAACCTCTGATAAATGTCTCTTGGCCCTGACTCAGTGTTTCCTTCCCTTTCCCTGAGTCTTTGCTAACTGAAACACACAATTTGAAGTGTTTCAATACTCATTTAAACTGTCTCTAACAATAAGGCTTAATAATTAATTTATTGAATTCTATTATTTTCCTTAGTCAACTTAAAATGTTGACCCTCGATGCACTCTAGGTGAATTAGGTTTAATGTTATCAATTTGTCACATTTTATAGCCCTTTAGTGTTGGTATATGTTACCAATTTCATTTCCAAGTGTATTGCATTTTATTGCAATTTACCAGATTTCGGTGTACTATTTTGACCTCGCCGGACGACCTAGTTCCCTCAGTTTTTGGGTTTCGGTCCAAACTAAAAACTTATAGGTCTATGTCTTATTGCACGTGGGGCAAAATTTCAGGTCATTCTGAGTTCTATACACCAAGATATGGTCAATTTACCAATGCTGGACAGAATGCACCAAAATGGTAGGCTTAGGTCATTTTTAGGTCACTTTTAGTTCGGCCAGTTTTGGTACCTGAAATTGTGCAAGCTATTTGGCTTGGTTCTGGTCATTTCTGGGATTTGATGTCTTCATAAGAATTTTAGATCTATGTCTACGCTATTCATGGTAAAAATTTCAGGTCATTTGGACCTGTTTTGTGTAAGTTATGGTCAAAACACTAACTACTGCTCAAATGGCCAATTTTCAGGCTTTTTAGTCATTAATCCGGATTTGGTCATTTTTCAAGTCACCTTCTAGGCAGAATTTAGGTAAGCTTCCTTCATGAAAGTTAGCACATTTTGTGCCTAGTTTCACCTCTAATTGGTCTCATACCAATTACAGTCACACACTTAAGGTTCTAAGCTAAAATATACACTGCCCTATTGCACATTGTTCATCCCTTACCAATTACACATCCTATACTTATCAAGTTAACTCTTTCATGCCAATTTTGGTTTGTACCATACCATTAACACACTTTACAACACATTTTGGTCATTTTGGACAGCTTGTAACCAACCTCAACATACACATTATAACTCAGAATTTTCAAAGTCCAATTACAATAATCTAACCACATGAACATACCTCATTTACATGTCCAAATCCAAACAATTATTCATATACACATGCTGCCACCATAAGCAACACAATTCAACAAACCAAACCATGAAACAACACATTTCTAACTAAACTTTAAGGTTGCTGAATCACCTCATTAACACATCACCTTTAAATTTGCTTTCAAGCTTCCAAAACCAAGTGCACTATCACACATACACTTAGTATACATTATCCAAATTATTTCTATACACATAAACTCTTACATCAACATCTTAAACTACCATTAACAAGTAAAAACAAACTAAATATGTTGAGTTCTCATGGCTACCGAAATGGTGTACCACCATTAAAACATCAAACTTTAAAAATTCTCCCATAAATCAACTACCCACAAGATCCACTCAAAATTTAATGAAGCAAGATTAAAAAATACACACTTACCTCTTTAGAACTTCTTTAAAACTCTACCAAAATTTATCTTTCTTGCCCCTAGTATGCTGCCCAAGGTGTGTACTTTAACTTTAATGAAGAACTCTTGTGCAAACCATGGCTTGAAGAGGGAGATAGAGCATAGACAAAGAGGCGGCCATGGGAGAGCTTGGTTTTGGCTGGTTCCCCTCATGAGGTTGAAGTTGAGTTCTATTCCTCCCAAGTGTCCCTTTAGGTGTCCAAAGGCTGAAGTTAGTGCTGCACTATTAAAATTTTTAATGGTTATTTATTCCAAGTTTCTAACTTTTGCAATTTGGCCACCACATTTTCACTATTTACATAATGTATCTCCTTTTAATTTTTCATGACATTTTACAAGTATAATATCATTTATTTTTAATGGATATTTAGGTCAAAAGGCAACTCGGGATGTCAAATGACCACAATGCCCCTATTCAGGTTGCATTTCCGATTTTTCGGTAACACCGAGTTTTGTCGTTTTCTCGATTTCTCGTTTTTCTTTACACTAATTAATTGATTTTTCTTTGATATTTCTAATGATATTTATACTTCAATAAATCTTTAATTATGTCTCGAAACTAAATTCCAAGGGTTTCCTGATCTCTGGCTATTGCTGCGCAGTAACTTCCCCGCATGATCACCCATCGCCATGATCTGGCTCATTTAACTTAGTTTCATTTCATTGCTATTATTTTTTCTTTATTTTTCTTGTATTTTCTTTTCTTGTATCTCATTATTTTATTTCTCCTCACTAACATTTAAATGTAGTTCTAGGCATCCTAGCTGTCCGGACAAACACTGGTCACTCGAATAGTAGAATGTACTACTGAACATAGGGGTGTTACATATTGAGCAGCTGGTGTTAGTAGTATGACCTAGAGTATATTATTTAGTATGTATCTTGTACATGTTTTTATTAATAAAAGACATTTCCACTTTTCCGTTTACATAAGATATTTATGTGTAATAGAAAAGGTCCATTGATATTTTATTAGAAGTTCTACTCTTAAGTTGTTAAGAATATGAGTGACAGTATTTCTAGTACAAAGTATCATAAATAGGTTCACAATTGAGGATACTTCACAATAAGGACATGACTTATTCAGAAAGATTATATTCATGTTTGTTCCCAAGTTATTTATATGAGATATAAATAAGATGGAATAGTGAGTCTCATGTTGTATGACAAACATGATAGGCACTTATACATGATAAGTAGGCTGAAGCAGTGACAGTTATGACAAGCACATGGAGTTTACTCTTGTCAATGTATTGTCATAAATCATATTAGTGCATATATTCTTTAGACTTGAGATAGTACAGTTATCTTATATATAGGTGGTTTGAGTTTGATACTGCTTTCATACTTGTACTGTGTATGGGTATATGGGCATGTGTTGGCTCCTACTAGTTATATATGGAGGTAGGTGTTGATCAAGATGGAATCTGTTCCTCTAAGTAAATAGAGATAAAATCCTATGTTCATTTAATTGTTCTTAATATTTCAAGTTCCTGGCCAGGACAGATAGATTTAATCATAAAAGAGTTTCTAATGAGAAAATCTTTTTAATCAAGAAATAGAATAAAAAGAGAACATAATATTCATAGCAAATGAGGTTTGACATAAACCATGACTCCAGCTTGAGTTGGGATTTTGTAACAAAGAGATTCTAGTGTATGGTAACATATGATTATAGGTTCATTTAAGGTAAACCTTATTACTGATTGGGTGGCCATGGCATGCTACGCTAGGTGTTAACAATGGTCTATGAGGTGCATAAAATGATTTAGAGAAATCATTTATGGTAAGAAAGAGTTCTGATGATATTAAGAGTTGATATCATATCTCATTGCCAATTAGTGATGAGCCTAGCAAGTCACACACATACACAAGTAATCACAAAATTAAATATGATTTAATTAATTAATTAAAGAGTTTAATTGATTAATTAAATAGGTTTGATTTGCAATTAGATTGCAAAGTCCCTAGCATGGCTTGAAACCAAATCTAGATTATTGAATGTAAAGTATAAGTTAAATTTATATTTGAAGTGTTTAAATATGAATTTAATTAATGAGAAATTAATTAATAGAGATTAATTAATTAATTTATATTTGATATAAATTGATTAAAAGAAGAGAAATAATTATTTTAGGTTGAGACTCAAAATTAAGACACAGGGGCATTTTGGTCATTTTACAAGGTGACATGTGGCACAATGAGATGGTGACACATGGCACTACACATAAGCTTGCCAAATGTCTTTTAATCATGTAAGATTATTAAAATTAAGATTAAATAGAGGTTTGACACTTGGCACAATGTGATTGGGTCAATTAAACCTATAACCAATCAGAGGGTGACATGTGGCAAGGGTTTAAGTGGTGACCTAGCTATATAAGTGTTGTTATAAAAAGAAAACAATACAACCAGCAGCTGATATCTTTGGTGCCGCCACCCAAAAAGCTCTCCCTTCTCTTCTTCATCATCTCTAATCAATTCCAAGAGATTACTGTAACACCCAAAAGTTCGGTAGTGCGTTCTACTGCTCCGGTGACCAGTGTTGTCCGGACAGCTAGGATGCCTAGAACTACACTTTGACATGAGGGAGGAGACATAAAATAATGAAATACAAGAAAAACAAAGGAAAAATAATAGCAAAGAAATGTGATCAAGTTAAGCGAGCCGGGAAACCTAGCGATGGGTGACCGCACCGGAAAGTCACGGCGTGGACCGTTGACTAGCCCTGGACTGCGGGGAATCCTGGAAAACATTTTTAGGACTTAAATAGAACCTTGTTGAAGAATAAATCTCATTAGAAAGATCAAAGAAAAATTAAATAATTAGTACAAAGAAAAGTGAGAAATCGAAAAAAACAGACAAAACCCGGTATTACCGAAAAATCGGGAACGTAAACCGAACAGGGGCATTATGGTCATTTGACACCCCGAATTGTCTTTTGACCTAAATGTCCATTAAAAATAAATAATATTACACTTAGAAAATAAAATGAAAAATTAGTTTAATGGTACTTAAAGTAAATAGTTAAAATCATGGGTTAATGTGAGATTAAGTGAACAATTAGATTATAAAATGATTAAAATTGTGAGTGGACCACTAATGCATAAATTAAATACATAATAGGGCAGCTGTAACTCCACTAAACCAGCAGAAATATTCATCTCCAAAGCATTCAAACTTGCAGAATTGAAGGAAAGGAGAAGAACTCCATTGGGCGTTTGCATGCAAGCTTGATCCATCCTCCATTTTCAACTCCAATCTCTTAGGTTCCTTCATGAAACTTTGTCTACACATCACAAGGAAGATATTGACACCAAATTTGAGAAGTTTGGTGAAGGTTTAGCAAGTTACAATTAAAGGTAAGTTTACATTTTTGAGAATTCCTTTGTTAAACTTTATGTTCATGTTATGGGTGTTAGTTTTGTGAAGGAAATTTTAAAGTTTAAATAGTTATTGAGATAGCCATTTTTGGACATCCATGGGGTTACGCATTTAATGATTTATTATGCATATAATTGATGAGAAATAATGTTGATCATGGTGATTTAATATCCTAGTGAATTATTTCACATATATATGGTGATTTATGCACTTGGATGGGAATTGGTAAATTGTAGGGCACTTTGATGTTGAAGGACAATTTTCAGCAGCTTGGGAACACTTGAGTAAATGTATGTACTCATGGAAGTGTAGGCAGAATATTGACCTAGAAGGATTGATGGATATGTATGGAGATTGATATTGTAAAGTGTATGTAAGATTTGTAATGGTTAGGTGTGTATGTAATGGTACTTAGAACTTGTAAATGTGAATTATATTTGGTGTGTTGAGGGTAATTGTAATCTGCCCAAAGTAATGTTAGTGTAAAGTAGAATATGATTTTGGTAATGTACCAAAACAGATTGGTAGAGAAGTAAACAAATTGCAAGGTAAATATGTGTAATTGATGTGTGTTAAGCAAAGTAACCAAGGGCAGTGTATATTTTAGCCAATAAGTTTAAATTTGTAACCTCAATTGGTATGAGACCAATTGGAGGTGGAACTAGGCACAAAATGTGCCAACTTTCATTGAGAGAACATACCAAAATTCTGCTTGCAAGGTGATATGAAAAATGACCAATTCGGATTAGGTACACTTGAGACCCAAAAACTGACTATTTGGGCAGCAGTGAGTGTTTAGACCATAACTCACTCAAAACAGGTCCAATTGACCTGAAATTTTAACCATGAATAGTTAAGACCCATACCTACAAGTCTTATGAAGACACCAAAACCCAGAAATGACCAGAAGCAAGTCAAAAAGCTTGCACAAGTTCGGGTCCAAAAACTGGCCGAACCAAAGTTGACCAAATTGACCTAAAATTGACCTAATTTGATATCAATTGACCAGCAATAGTATAATGACCATAACTTGGTCTACTTAACTCGGATTGACCTAAAATTTTGCTCCGCGTGCAATAAGACATAGATCTACAAGTTTGTAGTTTTGACCGAAACCAGAAAACCGAGGAAACTAGATCGTCCGGCTAGGTCAAACTAGTATCCCGAAATCCAGCAATTTGCAATGAAATGCAAGAAAACGCAATACGCATAGAATTGAGTTTGGTAACACGTACCAACCCTAAAACCCTATCGAATGTGACATATAAAGGACACTAAAACCTAATTTACTTAGAAAATATCGAGGGTCGATATATTAGGTGATTAAGCCAATAAAGGTATTTAGTGAATTGTTTATCGAACATTATCGTTAGAGGCAAATTAATTTAGCACTGAAACACTTCAAATTGTGTTTCTCAGTTAACAAGGACTCAGCAAAAGGGAAAGAAATACTGAGTCAAGACCAGGAGACAAATATCAGAGGTTTGTGCACAACAACTATTTCTCTTGAATTTTTCAATTGAAATAAATATTGACTAATTGTATATTATTGTTTTAAATTGTGGAAATGTGTTTGATGGACACTTATTGATTGAAAAACATTGTGAATGGTTTGAAACTGTGAAAAATTGTTTGAATGATATTGATGGATACTTATTGATTGAAAAGCACTCTAAATGGTTTTTGTGGAAATTGAAGTGAATTACGAATTGTGTTGCCATTTTGTGAATGAAATTATAACTTTGGAAATTTATTGGATTCTTACGGATCATTGAATAAAATGTTTGGAATTGTTTTGACTCACAATTGGCATGACACTGATACTATGTTCCTCCTCCATTAATGGGGTGAGTGTGATTATTCCTCCCTCTTTGACTTATCGATGCAAGTGCGTATGATTATGTTCCTCCCTCTTTGACTTCCCAGTCTGAGGTGAGTATGGATGAGTACTCGTTATATAACTAGCTCCCTCCCTCATTGATTTCGATTATTGGGGTGAGTATGTCTTGTCGTGGTGTACAACACGGCATGTGTTAAAAGAAAATTGTGTCATGGCCTAAATTGTGTTATCGATTGGCAACATTGTATTATTCAGTTATTTGATCGAATTGTGTTATTGATTTACAAAATGATATTATTCAGTTATTTGATCGAATTGTGTTATTGATTTACAAAACGATATTATTCAGTTATTTGATCGAATTGTGTTATTGATTTACAAAACGATATTATTCAGTTATTTGATCGAATTGTGTTATTGATTTACAAAACGATGTTATTCAGTAATTTGATCAAATTGTGTACGAATTGGCAATACGGTATTCTTAAACTATTTGACTAAATTGTGTTATTATGAATTTTGATAAGTTGTGAATTGGAGTTTAAATTCCTTATGACATCCATTATCTTGAATTTAACTATGGTTTTACGTATCCACTATTTATATGGTTTATGAGTTGTGATTTAAAGTTGTATTTGGTTAATATTGTGCACCACTGAGACATTGTCTCAGCGATAGCTTTTATTCTTTGTCGCGGTAGGACAGATAGAGGCGTGAGACTAGGTTGCTATTACGCCAATGAGAGATTTTTGGGGTATAGTGAGTATCGCATTTTGTATTTTGTAATGTAATGTATATTCACTGTATGTATATTTTGTTTTTGGTTTTGGCGATTGCAAATTCAAATTGTACCTTGAAGTTGTAAATTAATTATGAGCTATTTGACTTGTAAAAACTGTATTATATTTCCTTATCTCAGACTTTGAAAAATTTCTATGGAATTGAGTTGATAAATTGTTGTGTTGAGAAATGTATTGGAGTTGAGATTTGGAAAATTATTGAAGTGTCTTTTTACAGGTTTTCTGAAGAACTGTTTTATCCAAAATACAGATGGCACTCTGCCAAAATTTTTACAGAAATTCCAAATAAATCAAATGAGTTAATTGTTTCACTTCAGTTCACAAAAGTTTTTAACACCTGTAAATAGTGCTCACCACTGTAAAAGAAGTAAGAAAAGTTTTTAAAATCCCTTGTAGTGTACTTAATGGGTTATCAGTAGACGGAGTTGGTAATTCATTAGGTATACTACGGGATCATGTTATGCCTTAGAGAGGGGTTGGGTGTGACATGTTTTAGTGGTATCAGAGCAATGTTTTTAAATTCTGTTTTCACATGTTATTTGAATATTCTTTCTTCACAGTACAACTGCTCAATATCATTGTTTGATACATACAGTACATTACATTATAAATATGCACTAACGGGAGGAAATCTCCTTGTATTATTGTACAGGAGGTCTAAAATCCTCGCATTGACTATGGAAGAGGGTGATCGTTTAGTCGATCAATCTATAGAGGCTGAGGTGCAAAGGATGCTGACCATACATAATGTTAGTGGTTCAGGCACCAGCCCCTCTGATCTGCGATTTCTGCTCGATTCGCTCGTGACGCCTGCAATGTTCCAACAAATGGCTGGTAATGTGCCTACTCAAGTCCCAATACAGACACCAGTGGTACAACCACAGTCTTCTGCTAGACAATATGACAAATTGATGAAATATGGGGCTACAGAGTTCAAGGGGACAGTAGATCCTCTAGGCGAGCAGTGGTTAGAAAGGATGGATAGGGTATTCAAGAAAGCGCCTTTGCACGGAGGAGCTTAGATTTGAATACTCGGTATCTTTGCTACAAGGGGATGCTTATGGTGGTGGAAAACCATTCCCCGATGCAGTAGAACCTGCAGTGCTAACATGGAATGACTTCCTCAGGGAATTCAGACAGAAATATGTCCCTGATGCTTATGTGGACCAGAAGCTGCAAGAGTTCCTAAGTCTGAAATAGGGGAACAGATCAGTGGCTGAGTATGAAAGATAATTTTTCTGCCTGAGCCGTTATGCAGTAAGTCTACTTTCTACCAGCAGGGAGAGATGCAAGAGGTTTGAAACCGGCTTGAAGCCCAGTATAAGATTACAAGTAGTCAGCTTCAAACACACTAACTTCTCTGAACTTATTTCTCAAGCTCTAGAGTTAGAAAGAATTGAGTCTGAAGTTGCTCCTGCGAAAAAGAAATCAGAGAAGACAGAAAAAGAGGGAAATTCAGTAGAATAGAGTTCTAGTGGTCTTACTGGAAAGAGGAAAAACTTTGGGGGATACAACAGAGATAGTAAGAAGTCCATTATATATAGATCTTACGAATGAAACCACCGATCCGATCGGCAAACTCAACGAAACCCGGAAATGCGTTGTCGGATCGACTTTGTGAAAGTTGTGGTAAACCACATAGTGGGGTATGTTATAGAGCCGTAGGAGCATGTTTTAAGCGTGGAGGCGGCCATTTTGCTAGGGATTGTGTAAATCCAGGTCGTTCTGGATCATTGACTACACCAAAGGGATCAACCCAAGTTTCTACCCTAAATAGTTCACCATCAGTTAGTAGAGGCAGAGGTAGAGGTAGGGGTAGTACACCTAGAAGTCAAAATCGTGAATCACCGAGCAGGTGATGCTCGGTGGAGTATACGCTATACGGCAGAGAGAAGAGGCATAGACTTTTGATATTATTACTGGTACTTTCTAAATTAGTGACTAAGATATGTATATGTATTATTTGCCCTGGAACCTGCATACTTTTATGCTAGTGTTAGAACTACATGTTCTGTTATTATTCCTTTACAAAGGAATAAATTTTGATGCATTAGTGATTAGTCCTTAAGATAAGGATTGTGATAATAAGTGAAATTAGTTTTGAAAGAGTTTATTGGCGAAAAGTATTTCCTGACACACCATAAGTTATAAAGCTAATTGGCGAGCCTATTTAATGTAAAGCAAGAGGACATAAAGGTAAGATGCAGTAATGGAATTGCTCTAGATGAGAGCAAGGAGGTTACTGTTAGAAATTGCTAATGGATATTGTAATCAAAATGAGATTCGAATATCAGTGAATTCGAAATGGATAAAAGATAGGAAAGTTTGATCTATTGGGATGTATCGTAGTAACTATACAATGTTCTTGATGTTTATCTTGTAGGCTGTGATTCTGATTACTAACTTGAGATTATTGTGTAGAGCTACGTACTACCCGATAGTACACCTAGATGAGAATAGTTGCCAACGGCATCTGTTTTGGTATATTTATGCCATGACAGAATTTAATTGTTAGAAATAAGTTTGAAAATCCTACTTAGGGATCTAAAACTCAAGAGTTAGAATATCGAAAGGTTATAGTTCAGTACAAAAGGAAGTAAGTTATAGAATATTGACAGATAAAAAGAGTTATGGAAGTAGAGATTTGAACAGTTGATTCATATATAACAAAGAAATATTACGAATGTGAGGAAGACTGTGGACTAGAATGGTCAGAGGACCAATGACTGATGAATGATTCTAACATGACCTCAAGGGTCATTCAAGAAGGAACGTGAACCGAAATATTAGACAACACAATAGTAAGAGGAGATTAGTATTATACAAACAAATTAAACGTGGTATTAGATTGTTAAAAGTCTTATACAAATTTGAGGAAAAGAAGATTATACGATCATATAGACAGGAGAAAATAAACGTATGACTATTGTAAGATAGCTATTGGATAAAATTTCGTGGACAAAATTTATTTAAGGGGGAGAGAATTGTAACACCCCAAAGTTCGGTAGTGCGTTCTACTGCTCCGGTGACCAGTGTTGTCCGGACAGCTAGGATGCCTAGAACTACACTTTGACATGAGGGAGGAGACATAAAATAATGAAATACAAGAAAAGAAAATACAAGAAAAACAAAGGAAAAATAATAGCAAAGAAATGTGATCAAGTTAAGCGTAGGAAACCTAGCGATGGGTGATCATTGCCAGGAAGTCACGGCGTGGACCGTTGACTAGCCCTGGACTGCGGGGAATCCTGGAAAACATTTTTAGGACTTAAATAGAACCTTGTTGAAGAATAAATCTCATTAGAAAGATCAAAGAAAAATTAAATAATTAGTACAAAGAAAAGTGAGAAATCGAAAAAAACAGACAAAACCCGGTATTACCGAAAAATCGGGAACAATAAACGAGCAGGGCATTATGGTCTTTTGACACCCCGAATTGTCTTTTGACCTAAATGTCCATTAAAAATAAATAATATTATACTTAGAAAATAAAATGAAAAATTAGTTTAATGGTACTTAAAGTAAATAGTTAAAATCATGGGTTAATGTGGGATTAAGTGAACAATTAGATTATAAAATGATTAAAATTGTGAGTGGACCACTAATGCATAAATTAAATACATAATAGGGCAGCTGTAACTCCACTAAACCAGCAGAAATATTCATCTTCTCCAAAGCATTCAAACTTGTCGAATTGAAGGAAAGGAGAAGAACTCCATGGGCGTTTACATGCAAGCTTGATCCATCCTCCATTTTCAACACCAATCTCTTAGGTTCCTTCATGAAACTTTGTCTACACATCACAAGGAAGATATTGACACCAAATTTGAGAAGTTTGGTGAAGGTTTAGCAAGTTACAATTAAAGGTAAGTTTACATTTTTGAGAATTCCTTTGTTAAACTTTATGTTCATGTTATGGGTGTTAGTTTTGTGAAGGAAATTTTAAAGTTTAAATAGTTATTGAGATAGCCATTTTTGGATAGCCATGGGGTCACGCATTTAATGATTTATTATGCATATAATTGATGAGAAATAATGTTGATCATGGTGATTTAATATCCTAGTGAATTATTTCACATATATATGGTGATTTATGCACTTGGATGGGAATTGGTAAATTGTAGGGCACTTAGATGTTGAAGGACAATTTTCGGCAGCTTGGGAACACTTGAGTAAATGTATGTACTCATGAAGTGTAGGCAGAATATTGACCTAGAAGGATTGATGGATATGTATGGAGATTGATATTGTAAAGTGTATGTAAGATTTGTAATGGTTAGGTGTGTATGTAATGGTGCTTAGAACTTGTAAATGTGAATTATATTTGGTCTGTTGAGGGTAATTGTAATCTGCCCAAAGTAATATTAGTGTAAAGTAGAATATGCTTTTGGTAATGTACCAAAACAGATTGGTAGAGAAGTAAACAAATTGCAAGGTAAATGTGTGTAATTGATGTGTGTTAAGCAAAGTAACCAAGGGCAGTGTACATTTTAGCCAATAAGTTTAAATGTGTAACCTCAATTGGTATGAGACCAATTGGAGGTTGAACTAGGCACAAAATGTGCCAACTTTCATTGAGAGAACATACCAAAATTCTGCTTGCAAGGTGATGTGAAAAATGACCAATTCGGATTAGGTACACTTGAGACCCAAAAACTGACTATTTGGGCAGCAGTGAGTGTTTAGGCCATAACTCACTCAAAACAGGTCCAATTGACTTGCAATTTTAACCATGAATAGTTAAGACCCATACCTACAAGTCTTATGAAGACACCAAAACCCAGAAATGACCAGAAGCAAGTCAAAAAGCTTGCACAAGTTCGGGTCCAAAAACTGGCCGAACCAAAGTTGACCAAATTGACCTAAAATTGACCTAATTTGATATCAATTGACCAGCAATAGTATAATGACCATAACTTGGTCTACTTAACTCGGATTGACCTAAAATTTTGCTCCGCATGCAATAAGACATAGATCTACAAGTTTGTAGTTTTGACCAAAACCAGAAAACCGAGGGAACTAGATCGTCCGCATGAATTACGAATTGTGTTGCCATTTTGTGAATGAAATTATAACTTTGGAAATTTATTGGATTCTTACGGATCATTGAATAAAATGTTTGGAATTGTTTTGACTCACAATTGGCATGACACTGATACTATGTTCCTCCTCCATTAATGGGGTGAGTGTGATTATTCCTCCCTCTTTGACTTATCAGTCTGGGGTGAGTATGATTATGTTCCTCCCTCTTTGACTTCCCAGTCTGAGGTGAGTATGGATGAGTACTCGTTATATAGCTAGCTCCCTCCCTCATTGATTTCGATTATTGGGGTGAGTATGTCTTGTCGTGGTGTACAACACGGCATGTGTTAAAAGAAAATTGTGTCATGGCCTAAATTGTGTTATCGATTGGCAACATTGTATTATTCAGTTATTTGATCGAATTGTGTTATTGATTTACAAAACGATATTATTCAGTTATTTGATCGAATTGTGTTATTGATTTACAAAACGATATTATTCAGTTATTTGATCGAATTGTGTTATTGATTTACAAAACGATATTATTCAGTTATTTGATCGAATTGTGTTATTGATTTACAAAACGATGTTATTCAGTAATTTGATCAAATTGTGTATGAATTGGCAATACGGTATTCTTAAACTATTTGACTAAATTGTGTTATTATGAATTTTGATAAGTTGTGAATTGGAGTTTAAATTCCTTATGACATCCATTGTCTTGAATTTAACTATGGTTTTACGTATCCACTATTTATATGGTTTATGAGTTGTGATTTAAAGTTGTATTTGGTTAATATTGTGCACCACTGAGACATTGTCTCAGCGATAGCTTTTTATTGTTGTCACAGGTGAGCAGACAGATAGAGCGTGCAGACTAGGTGCTAGTACCATGATGAGAGATTTTTGGGGTATAGTGAGTATATCGCATTTTGTATTTTGTAATGTAATATATATTCACTGTATGTATATTTTGTTTTTGGTTTTGAACAGTTGCAAATTCAAATTGTACCTTGAAGTTGTAAATTAATTATGAGCTATTTGACTTGTAAAAACTGTATTATATTTCCTTATCTCAGACTTTGAAAAATTTCTATGGAATTGAGTTGATAAATTGTTGTGTTGAGAAATGTATTGGAGTTGAGATTTGGAAAATTATTGAAGTGTCTTTTTACAAGTTTTCTGAAGAACTGTTTTATCCAAAATACAGATGGCACTCTGCCAAAATTTTTACAGAAATTCCAAATAAATCAAATGAGTTAATTGTTTCACTTCAGTTCACAAAAGTTTTTAACACCTGTAAATAGTGCTCACCACTGTAAAAGAAGTAAGAAAAGTTTTTAAAATCCCTTGTAGTGTACTTAATGGGTTATCAGTAGACGGAGTTGGTAATTCATTAGGTATACTACGGGATCATGTTATGCCTTACAGAGGGGTAGGGTGTGACATTAGCAAACAATCTCTTGAATTAAAAATACTAGAAATTATTTCTGGTGTACTGTTTATATCTTTAATCTCTTAAAAGGAAAAACTTGGTTTTCTAATTAATAGAAAAAGCTTTAGCAGCTGTTCAAGGGCTGCCATAGGTGAACTTGGTGTGGACAAGCTAGAGAGACAACATCTGGTATGTAACACCCCTCACCCGACTACAGTGTAGCCGAGCAAGGCATGCTACAATCGGTGCCCGAGCACCCTAACTTATCTTACTTTATTTTTTTTTAATAATTTTGAACTCATTTAATTTAATATCAATTATTTTTCGATGGAGAAATCAGCGGAGTTTCCCCTATTTTATTATCGTTTGGCGTATTTCAATATCCACCTGTTTGAAATACAATAATATTTTCAAAACAAAATCTTATCCATGCTAATCATACTTATCTCATCAATCATTCTCATAATTTTCTCATATTTCAAATCTCATCCATGCATTTCCATTCATACTCAATTCATATGTAAACATTCTCAAATTACAGAAGCAAAATTTTCAAATTTCCTTAATTTACATAATTTATAAAATAATTACAAAATTTTATAATTTACATGATATATAAATTAATTACATATAAAAAAGCTATTTAATTAATTTACATCGCATTGCTATTAATTACCTGTTCATAATATACATTACAATACAATATCTAAGCATTTTATACAAAAATATAAAATATAATCTATATGGGCCCTATCTACATGCATTGTTGAGGAGGTGACAACCTAGAATACTTCAGACACTTCTACAGATCAGAAGTCCAAAATCTCTGTTTAATATTTTTATCTGGGCTTTACCTTCAGTACCTGCGCGAGGAAACAATTACATCGCGCTAAGCATTGTTGCTTAGTGGCGCAATAATATAACAAGGAAATAATATACAAATAAAGATAAAAATAGAACATAATTCAAGTAATTAAGATTTATTTATACTTCACATACAGTTTCTAAAATTTAAAATGTTTTATCCTAATTTAGTCTTCTTTGGAAGTGTTTATTTTGTCAATGTACAGTACTAATGTACAAAGAAAAATGATCAATTTATGCTTATATTATCATGTAAGTTACATTTGCAATATTTATGTATGTTATAATTTTCTTTGCTAATCTTTTAGCATTTTCTCAATACTTTTTAGGTTGTCTCAGATTATTTCATAATAAGTAAATTTTGATATCGGTCCAGTTCATTTCGATTCTTTCTAAAAAATAACTATTCTAGTTTATTTTAGGTCATCTTACTCATTTATTTTATTTAATTTCTAATATTTTAAATTGCTAATATTCTTAACTTATCTCAATAAATTTCACTGCCCAAGTAACCTATGACAGGCTGACTAAACTGGATAACGGGTCGTTGGCCTTTGGACACCGCATGATTGCCTCGGGCCGTCATACCATGGGACGCAGAACGTCAATCACGTATGCAGTCAGTATGGCTAAAGAGCCATGATAACACATAATCGGGCATAAAAGCCATGAGTGCGGGCATAAAGCCATGAATGCAGGCATAAAGCCATGAATACCGGCATAAAGCCATGAATACAGGCATAAAGCCTTTCGCAGTACTACTAAAACAATACCCTATTGGCATGCCAAACTATCCAATCTGACACACATATCTAGGCAATACAAGGGCACATAATATCATTAAATATTAATATATAATGTTTTATGACTTTATTATTTCATGATAAATTTCATAATTTATACATTTATCATAATATTCATACATTCCTTACATCATTCCTATTGATCACAATTCACAACAATGGTGTTCATATACCATTGTACTCAAAATATTTTTCCTTTCTCTTATAAAGAAAACTAATGTTCCATTCATATTTTCATATGATTCATTTATTCATTACAATATTTATATGAATTCATAACTCATACAAGGTGTTATTATCTTATTTGTAATGGAAACATAAATCCTAATATAAACCTCATCCTATTTATACTCAACAATCCATCTAGTTTAATTTTATTTCATATTCAAGTGGTATTACTTATTTTTTATTAGACCTACTAGTAAGGGGAATACAAATCTTAATCATATACTCACATAACTTAAATATTTATTAAGTCATTTAGGTAAATTACTATTTCTATTCCAAGTAATCCATGAATGTTTCATGGATTCCAAATTTCATACCTTAATTTCCTCTACGAATTTAGTTATTATACTTTGTGTCTTTGTACTACTATTCACATTACTATTCACTCAAATTGTTGAATTTTTAATACATAATAAATTTATTGAACCTAAGTTCTCCAAGATACCACATTTTGCATTCAAAATTTGTTGGTATTGGTTGCTAATACCATTTCCAAGCTTAATGTTAATTGGGCAGAATTTTCAGTTTTTATGCTTTGTCTTTACTGTTCAATTTGTCACTTTTTCAGTGGGAATTTGGAAAAATGTTCAACATGAAAGTTGTTCCTTATTTTGTCTAGTTGAATTTCCTTTTTTGAATCACTCCATTTGGAGTTTTGTAGCTCAAGTTATGGCCTAAAAACCATGACTGGCCGGATTGGGCAGAACCCAAAATTCTGGGTAAAATTGTTTCTGCCAGATTTGGTAACTCAAGTTTGGTTGGCAATTTGACTAGGTTATGATCATAATTTGGGTCAGGTTTCTTCATGAAAGTTGTTGGTCTATATCTCAACTTGTTTCTGGTAAAATTTCAGGTCAATTGGACCTTGCTACATTGAGTTATGGCCAAATGACCAAATACTGTTCATTTGGTCATTTTGCCCAGGCAGATTGCAGGTCACCCGAATTAGGGCAAACTTTTGGTCAAGTTGGTTTGGTTTTCTGGGCATGGTTTCTTCACCAAAGTTGTGCCATTATGTGTCTAGTTTCACCTCCAATTGTCCTCATACCAATTGGAGTCACACAACCTCAGTTATAGGTCAAACAATACCCTGGACTCATAGGTCCAAATTTCCTGCATAAGAGAAGCACTCCCAATTTTCAATTTCACCCAATTTCCAAACTTCAATTCATATTTATAACACTTCTAATAGTCAATAATCAACCTCAACATCATCAAATTCAAGTCACAACACAAAATTCCATATTTGAGCAAACCCTAAATCAACTTGTATTAATTTTAAGTTCCAAGAGAATTTCTAGCACTAACCTTATTCCTTAGTTTCACTCAACTTCAATTCAACCTTCTAATCAATCAAAAACTTGAAACTCCTTCTTGGTCCATCTTGGCTGAAATTCCTTTTGCCCCAAACTCAATTTTTTTTTTGGTTTTCTTGAGTGCTTTCTACTAATTAGGCTTTAGTTTAGGGTGGGCTATAATTTTTTCAAGAAAAAATTTAGTTGACACTTAGGGTTTTAAGCTTTGGATTTTGGGTTTTAATTGAGAGTTTTAGAGAAGAAGGGAAGAAGGTAAGTGGACGGGAAGAAGAAGGGAAAAAGATGCAGATTTTTGTTCAATAATTAACCTATATAATAATTAAATATTTAATGGCAATATAGTAAATAAGTAGAATGGCAAATTTGAAATTATTTTGAAGTTTATAATCATTATAATTTGACTTTTCAATAATTATTTTTAATTTTCATAATTTCAATTAATTAAATTAATTTAGCTTTATTAAATTAATAATCATCATGCGTCATGTTTAAATTAAATATTAAAGATTTTTTAACAATTTAAATCATCAAAAAATTTTTTAAAAATTTTTTTAAAAACAAAAATTTTAATAAAATTCGTGCAATTAAAATCATCAATTAAAAAATTTTGTTAAAAAATTTCAAAACCAATAAATTAATTTGCTTGTGATTCTTTTAAAAACAAATTCAAAAATCAGAAAAAATAAAATTCAATTACAAAAAAATTCAATTCTATCAATCAAAAAATTCAATCATCACAAAAGAATCATTCAATAAATCATATTTCATTAAATATAATAAATAATTTATTCATAATTATAATAAAAAAAATTTATTTATATATATACATTAAAAAATTTATTACCAAATTTTTACAAATTTTTTTACAACATAAAATATATATTTTTATTACAATTAATTTACATATATATACAAAAATTATATTATTATTTATATACATATATATACATATAATCTTATATACTTATTATCTATATAACTTATTATCGAGAACTTCTATTATACATATATTCAACTGTGGTGAATATTCTGGTACTGACATTAAATGGTACACAATTATAAATATACAAGAATATACATCTACAAATTATAATTTAAAAAATGCTAACATAGAATAAATCAAATTTCAATTTAATAATTTAAATAATCAAAAAAATCAAATTTTCATCAATGTAATGAATAAAAAAAATCAATTCAATAAATGAAAAATACTAAATTACCAAATTCAAAAATCAAAAATACATAAATCCATTTAAGTAATTCCATTAACCATACCAATAAATAAATCAAATCTCAAAATTCATTATTCAATAAAAAATTCAAATTCAATTAATAAATCATCAAATATTCTCAATATCATATTGTATCTCAAATAAAGTCAATGTATCAAAAAAATGTATCAATCTTAATGTCATATTATGTATCTCAAAATCAGAAATCCTTCTTAAGACTAATCCGAAAGGGCCTCCATAGGATGTGATGAAGAATCAACAACTCCTGGTATGGGGTTCTCGCAATCGATCATAACATACCATCATCATCGAGATGAATCATATCTGCATCGGAATATAAATAAATAATGAATCTTAACATCAAATAAAAAATAAAAAAACCTCTAATCAACCAGCAAATAAAAAATCATCTAGAGAGACTCACATAAAACCTTCTTCAACAAATGACTCAAACAAATAATCAGAGATCAAGCATCTATAGTGAATAGTATAACATATAACATATCACAATATAATATAATATTCACAATAATATAAATCATAATCAATTCCAAAATCAAAATAATTTTTAATTCCAATATTTCAAATCAAATTCAAAATTTCCAAATTCAAATTTCCAATTTAATAAAAAATCACCAAATCAAAATTACCTATCACATTTTAAACAATCATAAAAATTATTTTCATAACAAAACATAATATTTAATCACAAACTAACAATTCAAATAAAAAAAAAACATTCACTAAAACATTAATCAATATTCAAATTAATCATGAATTTAATCAATAAAATTCATCCAAAAATATGTATTTAAATACAAAAAACAATCAAAAAAATAAGTTTAAAACACGTTGTTAAACAAAAGTAACCTCGTTAAAATCTTCATTGTGTCCTTCTTCCCACGTTGATGTTTCAGTGTTTTCCTTGAAGTCCTTGTTCTCGATATTCAATGTTTTGTTTCTTTGAAGTGTAAACTATAAAATAAATGTATCGAACTCAATTATTCACTTAATCACCTAATATACCAACCCTCATATACCAACCTCACTTAATGTTTCATTTGATTTTAATATGTTTTAGGTAATAATAGTTTTTTTAGTTCATTTTAGGTTGTTTAGTTTTCATTTCCTTTCTTTGTGCATTTTATTGCATTGGGTGCATTTTAAGGACTTTGACTGGTTTTTGGATGGTTGTGCTAGATCTTTCTCCTCGGTTGTCGATTCGAGTTTGCTACAACTTTGTAGAGATAGAGGTTATCTTACGCGGGGCAAAATTTTTAGTCCATCTGGTCAAATTTACCAAGTTATGGTCATTACTATTATGGTCAATCTGGGGTGGTCAGGTTCATTTTTTTTTTAGTTCAATTTTGGGTCAATGGTTCCAGTTTGGAATCTTTTTTTGTGCACTTGACTTGACTTGCTTATTTTTTTTCTCTGGTCATTTCTGTCTTCATAAGACTTGTAGGTATGGACTTGGTTTGATTCTTGGTTTCAATTTCACTTCAATTGGACTTGGTTGAGTGTGTTATGGCCTAAACACTCACTGCGCCACTAAAAGTCAGTTTTAGGTCTCAAAGTGTAGTTGGTCAAATAGTGGTCATTTCAAGTCTTCACCTGCTCAATTTTTTTTGGGTGTTTTTCTTTAGGTAGTTGGCACCATTTGTGCCTAGTTTTCTCTCAAATTTCTCATATACATTTACAATTATTTTAAGGTTATACACATTAAGGTTATTACATTTACTACACACATTTTAACACACATCAACTACACAATTTTACTTTTACTTTTGTTACATTTCTATTTTTCTTTACTTTATTATTAACCACATACTTTATTACTTACATTATTACATTATTATACATACCCATTATTATCTCAACACACACCAAATATAATTCACCACATTACATACAACATACACATACAACATACATTACCACACTAAACATACACTTACACACACTTCAAATATACATATCATTCATTCTTAACACACATATAATTTACACACTCCCATGAATATACACATTTATTCAAGTGTCCCTAAGGCAAACATTGTCCCTTCAACACCCACCATCCATAAATCATATCAATTCTCCATCAAGTAAAATCTCAAATCAATAAATATATTCATTAATTCATTAGGATATTAATTTACCATGATCAATTCATCAATTCATGTATATTATATGCATAATATCAAATCAAAATCTGAAAAAATAATAAACTCCAAAATAAAATCAAATAAACTTTTCAAAAACTAACAAAACTTCAAAATTTAAAATAAATAAAAAAACAACAAAAAAAACAAGAAAATTCTCAAAAATGCAAACTTACCTTTAATGCTAACTTTTAATCAAACTTCTCAATTTTCACCAACTTCTCAAAATTGGTATCAATAAAGAATGAGTTGTGAGAAGAAAAAAGAAGTGAAAAGTTGAAAATGAAAAATGAGAGTTAAATGAATGAAAAATGGCTATTTGAAAAATCTCACCTTCATTCCAAATGTTGAATCATTGTGGTGGAGTGGATATTCATAGCATCATATTAAGTGTAAGTACAATATCCTGTGTGTTTAATTAATTAATTTAATTATTAAAATAAAAAAAATATAAAATTATTTATAAATCAACTTTTACTTTATCCATTTCACATTTTTTTTTTTTTTATTTTATTTATTTTTTTTTTTATTTTATTTTTTTTTTTTTTTATTTTTATTTTTTTTATTTTATTTATTTTTTTGGGTCTTTTAGGACAAATGTCAAATTTCAATAATCTGTTTCAGATTTTTACGTTTTTATTTTTTTCGATTTTATTTTTTTTTTTTTCTTTTTTTTTTTTCTTACTTTTCTTTTTATTAATTTTTTATTTTTTTTCTTTCTTTTTTTCTTCTTTCTTCATCAATAATTAATTTAAAGTCCTAAAATGTTTTCCGGGTTCCTCGCAGGGTCAGTCGACGGTCCTGGTAGTAGCTTGGTGGCTTTCTCAGCGATCAGGGTCAGGTTGGTTCCTAACTTTTTTACTACATTTCTTTCTTAATTTTTTTTTTTTTTTTTTTTTTCTTTTCTTTTTTTTTTTTATTTCATTATTATTATTCTCCTCCCTCATATCAAAGGTGTAGTTCTAGGCTCTTCTCTGTCCGACAAAATACGTCACTCAAGGAGCAAGCGCACTCACCAGACTTAGGGGTGTTACACATCATTTTTGGTCAATATTGGACCCTCAAATTTAATTGACCAAATTTTGCTCTTACCGAGTTGTCGGTTTATCTTTCTTTCTTCTTTCTTTTACTCATTTTTAATTTTATTTTCATCAATATTTATTCCTATTTTATGTCATAATAATTATTTACTTAATTGGACAAGTTGGTCAAAAATCATCTCTGAATACGAAATGACCAAAATGCCCTCCGTTTGGCTTATTGAGCCAAAATCATCTGTACCGATCAAAAAATTTTTCTAAACCTTTTCTTGGCATTCTAATGTCATAGAAACCTCAATGACTCTTCTCTAGAGTCTCAAAAATTATTTCATTAATTTTTTCACGGGTCTGGGGTCAATAACTGTCTTTACCGATACTTTCCTATATGGTCACCCATCGCTAGGGCACTGGCTCATTTAACTTGGTTGTATTTTATTTCTAAAATTTTTCCTAAATTTTTCTTATTAATATTTGAGTTATTTATGACTCCTCACTCTAGTCTAATTATTTTTCCAGACGTTCTAGCTGTCCGGACCGACACCGGTCATCGAAACAGTAGAATGTATAGAATTGCTACAATGAGGGTGTTACATGGTATCCTGAAGACGCATCCCAAAGGCACAAATACACTGCAGTGCATCAAGAGGTTATTGTATTTGTTCTTGATTTAATCTAGGGTTCTAAAATTAATCTGATTAATTATAAAATCTTAAATGGCAAATCCAAATCCAAAAATATATTAAAAGAGTTTTAATATGTTGTTTATCATTGAAATCAAATAGATAAAAATAAATCTTGCATGATGTATGTGACCCTAGGTGAAAATTTTTTGAATTCAATGGTATAAACTTGTGTTTTTCATACTTTCGCTCCTTCAATTGGTATCAGAGCTACTATATTTGCCATTTAGATTATTGATTATATGATTTAATTGTGTGATTTGATTATGAGATGATTGATCCATTGCTGGTTGCAAAGGATGTGTGGCAGCACACATGGTGAAGCCACCATAGGTGGCGGTAACAATGTTCCTCCAATGGTGGCGCAAGGTTTGGTTTTAAATTCTGCAATTGTTGTGTGATCTAAGGCCTATCCCACGACTAATTAAAGTAATTAATTAGTAGTTTTAATCAGACAATTAAATTTTGATTCAAATCAGAATTTTAAAATTTATTTTAATGTGATTCAAATATGAATTTTAAAAGTTGTTTGAATGTGATTCAAATCTGAATTTTTAAAATTGTTTGAATTATATTCAAATCTGAATTTTTAAGGTTGTTTGAATGTGATTCAAATCTGAATTTTTAAAATTGTTTGAATGTGATTCAAATCTGAATTTTTAAATTTGTTTGAATCATATTCAAATCTAGATTTTTAAGTTAAATATGAGATATTCAATTTAATTTAAGTATGTATGTTTTATTTAATTATTAAATAGTGATATGCATGATAGATGATCATGGACTATAAAAGACCAAAGTGATTGGATTTATTTCTTTTATGTTTCTTTAGGATTGTAAATTAATTAATTTATTTTGGGCATGCATTATTAAGGTTGTAATAATTTATGGGTTGTAATTTCATTTATTTAGTTATTGTAAATTCGCCTTGGTATGCCAATGATTACTACGTAATATTGGATTGCAAGAAGTTCAAGGAGGTCAAGAGCATTGGTGGGACTAGTGGGAGGAATTCAATATCAAGTGTTGATTATGTACTCCTTCAGCAACTCTTGTAATATGAATGAATGAAATGCACCTAGGAATGCCCCGATTCAATTATTGGTGGCTCAGAATTGAATTCCTTACAAAGTCCATGATCATACCATATTTATTTATTGTCCATGAATGCATGAGATGTATGTGAATGTATGCAGTATATGATATATGCATGCTAAATGGATAATGTGCAAAGTGAGACCTTAATAGTAATTAGGATGACCATAAAATCTTCCAAACAAATGATTAAGTTGAAAATGCTATAATTAAAGTAATTATTACATGGGCCCTCCATTGGGGCAATTATTTTAAGAAATTTTCAATAGTTGCATAAGATGCAATTAATTTAAGAGATATTCTTAAGAATAATTGTTAAGCACGAGATGTTGTAAATATGTATATGGTTTGGTGGACAATATTGGATGTACCTGAGGACATTAAAATTATTTGCATAATTACTGGCTCAATGGGATCAACTTAACTAATGCAAGATAAGTCAATAATGGATGTACCTGAGATTTTGAGCATTAGGGGCTAGGTAAAGGATTGAACCTCACATGAAATGTGATGGGCAAGGAGTTGCTCACTTATAGTTTATTGTAATTATAATAATAGATGTACCTGAGGATGATCAATAGAATTATAAGAATTTAATCACCCAGTAGAAATCCATCCAACTAGGATTTCCATTTTCTACTTTGGAAGTGTAGGATTTGTTAAGTTAGTGGGAGGACCAATTTGATTAAAAGACCATAATCATTTTAGTTAATTACATGATACATTTACTAATTAATCTGGTTATTTTTTGCAGTTAATTTTCTGATAATAATGAGCACAGAACAACCACCACCATCCAATATCCTTACAAGCATACTTGATCGCAATAGATTGATAGAACCTAATCTCTCTGATTGGCTAAGAAATTTGAAACTTATTCTGAACCTTGAACATATAGGATATGTTCTAGACTCAAATGTTCCTGGTCCCTTACCTCCAGAGGCCACTCAAGAGGAACATGAAACTTTGGACAAGTGGAAGGAGCATGATATGAGAGCTAAGAGTTACATGCTTGCTTCCATGAGTAATGAGTTACAGAAGCAGCATGAGAACATGCAGAGTGCGAGTGAGATCCTCCTTCACCTACAAGAGTTGTATGGTGAGCACAGCAGAAATGCTAGGTATGAGATATCTAGACAGCTATTCTGTAACACCCCTCACCCATCTATAGTATAGCCGAGCAAGGCGTGCCGGAACACCTAGTCTGTGATTATTTCATTTCCTGAACTCAATTTGATTTTAAGAAGTCTTTTATGTAATATTCATATCATGCTGATACTATTTTCATACTTTGATAAAATCAGTGTTTCAAGATTGGTAATAAAAATTTGACAAGATGCCTCTATATTTCGGACAGACTGTCCTTCCAAACCTGTTGAAAATAGTTTAATATGATAATATCAAAATCTTAAGTATTTCACAGTCTCTATTTCTCAGTAAAGTCAATAGACTTTTATAGTCATAAAACAGTTCCATGATATTGTCCATAATAATTTAAATATATCCATAATATCTCCATGTTATTTAATATGTACAAAATATTACAAACTGTAGAACTTTCATAATATTACAAAATACAAGGCCGAATTTCAAAAATACAATAAAAGTACAAAATACAAGATATCCCAAGTCCTACCATGTATGCAATGCAGTGCAGATCTGATATCTCACCCAGTCATAGGTCTGCTGGGCTCCCCAGCTGTGTCTCCAATACCTACGTGTTACAAAAGCAATGTGCTAAGCAATTTTGCTTAGTGGTGCCAAATGTAAAGAAATATACACTAAAATAAGGTAAATAAATTTATGACATCGGTATTCTTTACAATTGTTGATTCTACCTTTATTTGATAACATTTCAATATCTGCTAATTTTGGTAGTGATGTATGTCAGAAGACTGGATTTAGCTATTTGAATTACTGCCCGTGTAGCCTATATACTGACTAGACTGGATAAATGGATATATTGGTACTGGGTACCTAGTACCTCAAGCCGTCACACCATCGGTCACAAAGTGTCTCCTGGTGTGCAAATAGCATGGCTAAAAAGCCATATAGTCAATTTGGCGGTAAGCCAATAATAAATACACAATATGTATAGCCGAAGGCTATTAAAGTCACAGTGCAACATAATAAGCCGTAAAAACATAGTATGGCATGAAGCCATTTACAGAACAGCTGTCAGAATCCTATTGGCATGCCAACCTATCCAAACTAGTCAACTAGGCAAACTAGGGCACATTATAATTTAAATGTTTAATTCATCAAATTGTTTTGAGTTTACTAGCTATTATGTAATTCATAAGTCAATGCATATGTTGACCTTTTTAGGTACAATGGATCAGTTATTTCTAGCATCAACATGTCACATATTGTAATTCAATATGCTGCAAATATAGTGCAATTTACCATTTTGATAAGATGGCATTCATTGCCAAATTGCTTCAAGCATCATTGTATGTAAATGTCAAATTCTCAATTTTTGGTGTGCTAGATTGGTCTAGCTTAAAGTCTTATTTCTCTTGGTTTTTAACTTCTGATCAAAGAAGCAAAATTGTAGCTCTATGTCTTATTGCAAGCGGGGCAAAATTTCAGGTCATTCCGAGTTGTATAGACCAAGATATGGTCAATTTACTAAAGCCGAACAGATTGCACCTAGAGTGCAAAATTTGGTCAATTTACCACTTTTAGTCCTGGCAGTTTTGGTACCCGAATTTGTGCAAGCTATTTGACTTGGTTTTGCTCATTTCTGGGCTTTGGTGTCTTCATACGAAATGTAGCTCTATATCTAATCTATCCATTGTAAAAATTTCAGGTCAATTGGACCTGTTTTGAGTGAGTTATGGTCATCCCAATAGTTACTATACATATGGTCAAAAATCTGGGTTGCAAGGTTGCTATTCCAGATTTGGTCATTTTTTAGGTCAGTTTCTAGGCAGAATTTTGGCAACATTTCTACATGAAAGTTAGCCTATTTGGTGTCTAGTTTCACTCCCCATTGGCCTCATACCAATTGGGTTCACAGTTTGGCATTTATGACCTAATTTAGGTACCGCCTTTAATGTACAACCTGCACAAAGCACATACACTTCCAATTTGATATTCCTTCTCCTCCTCATTACTTCAATATTCAATCAATGACACTTCCATATATATATATATATACTTCAATATTCAATCAATGACACTTCCATATATATATATATATATATTGTACACAATTCCAGAAAATAATTTTGGGCAGGACATTCAAGTGCTCAATGCACACAATTCACCATTAAGTTCAACATTCACTTTCACCAAAATTCAACATATCTCAATGTCAATATTACACATACACTTTAATATAATCATACTTCAATATCACTTACACATACTGCCCACAATTTAGCACTAGCATATTTCATTAATAAACTACATATTCACACACAAATTCATGATTTAATAGGATGCCAAACATGGCAGTTTGCTCAAAGCATTAAGGTTCCATTTCACACCCTTAATTCAAGCACTACATGCACATACTTAGATTTTAACTTACTACGTTCTCTATTTGAGTTAATCAACCATAATTTCCATCCAATAGAGGTAAGAAAAACTCAAATACAACACATATTCATGGCTGCCGAAAATGGACCATTTCATTTCTCACTATTCTCTTTATTTCTCTTCACCAAAATACTCACCTCAACCTAAAAACAAGGTTTACTAAAGCAAGGGAGAGGTTTTGGACACTTACCACTTTTAGAGCTTGTTAAAACTTCACCAAATTTCTTTCTTTTTGTTCCCTATAATCTGCCCAAGCAATGTGGGCCAACTTTAGTGAAGGAGCTTCAGAAAACTATGGCTTATTCATGGTGGATGTAAAGCTTTTGCTTGGGACGTTAATGGTGGTTTTGGGAGGAGATGGAATTCAGCCAAAGTGAGTTATGAGGAAGAAGAAGATGTTATGAGATTACACATGTCCATTTAGGTGTTTAAAATACTCCCTTAGTGGTCCACTAACTTAATATATATGTAAATATAATTAAACTTTTAATTATCCTAAGTTTACCCCCCATTTCTTTCACTATTCTTATAATGTATAACAATTTAATTTTTCATGTCATTTCTAAAGTGTAATATCATTTATTTTTAATGAACATTGAGGTCAAAAGGTAGCTCTTGGTATCAAATGACCAAAATGCCCCACTTCGGGTTATATTCCCAATTTTTTAGTAACACTGATTTTTGTTTATTTCTCAATTTTTCATTTTTCTTTGTACTAATTTATTAATTTTTCTTTGATATTTCTAGTGTTAATTACATTTCAATAAACCTTTATTGATGTCTCAAAATTAAATTCTGAGGGTTTTTCGCTGTCCTGGGGTCGGCAACGGCCTTCCCGGTGCGGTCACCCATCGCTATGGTGCTGGCTCGTTTAACTTAGCTTCATTTTCTCTCTTTTACTTTTCTTTGATTTTTCTTGTATTTTCTTTTTATTTATTTCATCATTATATGTCTGTTCACTATCACCAAAGTGTAGTTCCAGACATCCTAACTTGCCTGGACTAATATTTGGCCACTGGAGCAACATAACATACAAAACACGTACAATGGGGATGTTACAACTCTTCCCTTCTAAATAAAAATTTCATCCTCAAAATTTACCTGATGTGAAGAGCTGAGGGAACTATTGTCTCATTGTCTCCTCGCTCTCCCATGTTGCTTCTTCTGTGTTGTGGTGTCTCCGTAAGATTTTCACTAGTGGAATTGTCATGTTTCTGAGCTCTTTTACCTCTCGTGCTAAGATTTTAATTGGTTCTTCTTCATATGTCAAGTCAGGTTGTACCATAATTTCTTCTGCTGAGATGACATATGAAGGATCTAATCTTGTCCAGCTCGAGACATGGAACACATTATGTATCTTGTCCAGCTCAGGTGGTAAGGCTAATCGGTAGGCTACTGGTCCCACACGTTCCATAACTTCATATGGGCTAATGAACCTAGGGCTTAATTTTCCCTTTTTCCCAAATGTCAACACTTTATTCCACGATGATACTTTGAGAAATACATTCTCGCCAACTTTATACTCAATGTCCTTTCTCCTCAAGTCAGCATAAGATTTTTGTTGGTCTGAGGCAACTTTCAAATTGGCCTTTATCAGTTTCACCTTTTCCTCTGTCTATTTTATCAGGTCTGGCCCCACTAGCTTATCTTCACCCAATTTAGTCTAATATACAGGTGTTTTGCATTTTCTCTCATACAGTGCTTCATAGGATGCCATTTGTATGCTAGCTTAATAGCTAGTGTTGTATGCAAATTCTACAAGTGGAAGGTATCTATCCCAACTTCCCTCAAACTCAATAACACAACTTCTCAGCATATCCTCGAGGACCTATCACATATGTTCAGTTATTATTATCATTATCAGTTCAATTTATTATTTACAATAACTCAATGAGTTTCATAATTTACCTAAATTATTCTTTCTGACTGTCCATTCGTCTGAGGATGAAAAGCTGTACTAAAATGGAGTTGTGTGCCCAAGGACTCTTGTAATTTCTTCCAAAATCTATATGTAAACCTCGGGTCTCTATCAGATATAATGGAAAGCGGAATTCTATATAGTCTACCTATTTCACTGATGTACAATTCTGCTAGCTTTTCTAGTGAGTAGTCAGTTCTGACTGTTAATAAATGTGCTGATTTGGTTAACCTATCCACAATCACCCTGTAACACCCTCCCGGTAACTACTCCGTACATCCTACTGTTCCGGTGACCAGTGTCGGTCCGAATAGCTAGAATGTCCGGAAAAATATTTAAACTAAAGTGAAGAACCATAATCAACTCAAATATTGATAAGAAAAATTTAGTAAAAATTTTAGAATTAAAATACAACCAAATTAAACGAGCCGGTGCCCTAGCGATGGGTAACCCAGAGGGAAGTTGCGGTTCTCGCAACTAGGAGCCCTAGACCCAGGAGAAAAATTATAAAATAATTTTTGGGACTCCAGAGAAGGGTTATTGAGGTTCCCATGGCATTAGAATGCCAAGAAAATACCTAAAAAAAATTTTCAATCGGTACAGACAATTTTGACCCGTTAAGCCAAACGGAGGGCATTTTGGTCATTTCGCCTTCAGAGGTGATTTTTGGCCGACTTGTCCAGTTGAGTAAATAATTAATATGACATAAAATATGAAAAACATTACTAGAAATTAAATTGAAAATGAGTAGTAAAGAAAAGAAAAGAAAATGAGGAAAAAGGCTTATTTATGACATCATGATGATGTCATTTAAAAGCTATAACCAATTATAATTAAACAACCAATTCATTAACTAATAAAAGAGATAAATGAAGACCAAAATCATCAAAAAGCCAGCAGCCATCCCCTTTCTTCAAGTGCAGCCGAAACCCTTGCATGCCCAAACCTCCATTGACAACTTCAATCAAAGCTCAATTTCCCTCTTTATTTCACCTTAAACCCTAGACACCTTTCACCAAAAACTTGTCTATACCTCTTGGGAAGTGTTTGGCAGCCAAGAAAAGGAAAGAAAGTGAAGTTTTGAGCTTGGGAAAAATCTGCCTACAAGAGGTTAGTGCACCTATCTATTTAAAACTCTTATTTTCTATGTTAGGGACTTGAAATCAACATGAACTTGTGACTTAAATGAACAAAAGTTAAGTGTATGTAGCCCATGGATTTCGGCTGCCCCTAAGTAAGGAACAAGATTGAGTGTTTTGATGGACTTGGAGTGCACTAGAGATTATGTTTAAAGTATGAAAATATAAGTATAATGGATTAGTTAGTTAATTAAAGCATGTTGTGAAAACTCATATGGGAATTAGGGTTTTGAGAAGTGAAAATTTGGCTTTGGCTTAGTAAATTGTTAGAGAACATTTTAATGGTCAATTAGTGACCATTTTAGGTAAGTTGACCATAATTTGGACTGAAATATAGCATGGCAAAGTGAATGAGTATGCTGCCTAGGGACAGCAGCAAGGGTGGTTGTGATTCCAGCCCACTTAGACAGCCATAACTTTGGCTGTGTTGGTCCAATTGGTGTTTGGCCAATTGGACATGAAACTAGGCTTATAATGGCACATTGTTTCTGAAGAAACCATGCCCAAAAGAGCAAATCAAGACCAAAAGTTGGCCCCAATCCGGATACCACGCGGCACTGCGAGAATGACCAAATGAGCAGATGGCTGTTCATTTAGCCATAACTCACTGTAGATATGGTCAATTGACCTGAAATTTTTACAGAAACAAGTTAAGAAATAGAAAAACAACTTTCATGAAGAAACCTATCCCAAATTATGACCAGAAGCTAACCCAAATGGCAGTCACAGTCACTATTCATGGTACTATAGATTTGGTAATTCTGCAGTTTTTCCAATCCGGCCAGCTGTGGTTTTTGGACTATATCTGGAGTTACAAAACTCCAAATGGAGTGATTTAAAAAAATAAATTCAACTAGACAAAATAAGGAACAACTTTTATGTTTACCAATTCCTCAAATTTCCACTGTAACAGTCCCTAATAGAACAGTAAAGTTATGGTACAAAATCTGAAAATTCTGCTCCTTTGGTTTAATGCTTAGAAATGGTATTAATGCTTAATGCCAACAAGTTTTAAATGCAAATGTGGTATGTTGGGAGTGCCAAAACCAATGTACCTATTTTCTACCTAAAAGTCAACATTTTTGTTGACCAATGAGGTGAATAGTGATACCAAAACTTGAAATTCACCAATTGAAGAATTTAAAAGTTTCAAATGCCCTAGTATATCTAACAAGATTGGTTTGGATAGTTTGGCATGCCAATAGGGTTCAGTTAGCAGTACTGCACATGGCAATATGCCATTCTGTGATTTTATGGCTTTTAGCCATTCTGACATTGTATTGAGATTTGGCCTTGTGCCTGATGTTATCACAGCTTGTTAGCTGTTCTGTTGCACATCGGGAGATGCATACGTGACCGATGGTGTGACGGCCCGAGGTACTTGATACCCAGTGCCAGTTTACCCATTTATCCAGTCCAGTCATCTAGTGTAGGTTACTTGGGCAACCAAATGAATGAAAGTGGACAAAGTTAATGATATACAAATTCAAAACAAATAAAACATATACATTCACTACATATTTATTTCTTGCTATTTCTTTTATTTTATTATTGCACCACTAAGCATTATTGCTTAGCGCGTTGCTTTTGCCACGCGTAGGTACTGGAGATACTGATCGTGAGCCCAGTAGACCGCAGACTAGGTGAGTCCATCCTGCAGTTCTGCACAATGTCCGTGTTACCTCAACTTCTGCTGTGCATTGGTAGGACATTAGGTGTCATTTTGTCATTTTGTAATATTTTCTCATATGTATTTAGAATTATGTAATATATTTGGATGCTCATGTAAATTATGAAAATTGTATTTGTGAATGGAAAAGTAAATATCTATTTGTGATTTATACATGATACCACACGAGATGAATGATTGAGAAATGAAATTGAAAAATGTTGAGATTCTGATATTGGAGTTTAAGAGTGATGAGATATGAATATTGGAAGTGTTTTTCACAGGTTGCGAAGAACTGTTTTCTCCATATTTAGCCGGTACTCTGCCGGATTTTCTATAAAATTTTCGGAACCTCAAATAAATTGTAATTTCAATAAATGGCTTAAATGAATTATATTTCACAAGTTGTATTCAAAACTATGATAAAAATAAATTAAGGTAGAATAGAGTGTTCCGGTATGCCGTGTGACATAGCTTACTCCGATATACTGTAGACGGGTAAGGGGTGTCACATTTAGTGGTATCAGAGCCTGGTTTAGGCATTTCTGGGCCTAGATTGAGTCCATACTATGCATTGCATTTGTAAGAGTCGAGGTGACACTAATGCAGATCTGTTTGTCTTTGTTAAATAGGATATGGACCCTTCATCTCAAAGAGCAGTCGAGGAGGAAGTGGAGAGTCATGCTCCACCTGCAGCAACTGAGACTGGGGGCATGGGAGAACCTACTCCGCACTCTGCGAGCACCTCGGCCTCCACGGGCCATGTTCCAGCAAATGGCCGATTTCTTCAGACAAATGGCTAGAGTAATGCCAGCACCACCACCACCCCCACCTCCACAGCAGAAATCACACCTGGAAAGACTAAGAAAGTTTGGAGCAGTGGACTTTTTCGGTAAGAGAGAAGATGATTCTGTTGCAGCCGAGAATTGGTTGAATAAAACAGGCAGAGTTCTAAAAAAACTCCACTGCACTCCAGAGCAAAACCTGAAAGCTGCCATATCTTTGTTGCAAGATGATGCCTACGAATGGTGGGATACTGTGTCAAGTGAAGTGCAGCCAGAAGCTATAACTTGGGACTTCTTTCTCTCCGAATTCAAGAAGAAATATGTGGGTACTGTATACCTGGAAGAGAGAAGAAGAGAGTTTATTAACTCGAGGCAGACAGGTTGTCAGTGGCCGAGTATGAGAAGGAATTCGTCCGATTAAGCAGCTATGGAAGGGAGATAGTCCCTAATGAAGCTGAAAGATGTAAGAGATTTGAAGAGGGACTAAATGACAACATAAAGATTCAGTTCACTGCCTTGGGAATCACAGAATTTAGCAAGTTAGTGGAAGCTGCAATAAGGGTTGAAAAAGTAAGAATAAGTGAGCAGACCAGAAGGGAGAGACAGCAGAAGAGGGGACTAGGTCAGTCTAGCTCATCTCCTGCACCTGGGAAGAAGTTCAGAGGTCCATCTGCACAGAGTTCGGGTCAGCCACAAGGTCAGGGTCAGTCTCAGGGGCCCAGGCCACAGTTTACCCTTAGGAGAGGTCAGTCCACACTATCAGTGGGCAGCTCTCTAGGGATGGGGTTCGGGGGACCAGCCCCAGCAACTTCTGCATGTCCACACTGCCTGAAATGGCATAAGGGAGAGTGTTGGAGAGTAACTGGTGCCTGCTTAAGATGTGGGTCGACAGAGCATCAGCTGAGGAACTGCCCACGCAGAACTACTACAGCTGCTCCAACACAAGCGCATGCACTGCTCCTGCACCACAGAGGGGTAGAAAATCTGGCAAGTCTGAGGCTGTAGGACCATCACAGAGGCCTGCATCTGAGCTAACAGAGAGGCCTGACAGTAGACCACCTGCAAGAGCTTATGCTATTAGAGCTCAGGAGGAGCAAGATGCCCCGGACGTCATCAGGGGTACGTTCTCCCTCTACAATACATCTGTGCATGCATTGGTGGATCCAGGATCCACTCATTCATATATCTGCATCAACCTACCCGTAGAAAGGGGCATACTAGTAGGGGAGAGTGACCAAGACATTCTGGTCACTAATCCATTGGGCCACAGTGTGGTAGTGAACAAAGTATACAAGGGTTGCCCGTTAAGGATTCAGGGGTATGAATTCTTGGCAGACCTGATTGAGTTGCCCTTCCACGAGTTTGACGTGATTTTGGGAATGGATTGGTTGTCACGTCATCAGGAAATAGTTGATTGCAAATTGAAGAGAATTTCTTTGAAAACCCCTAAGGGTAATGAGATCATTGTTGTGGGGGAAAGGATAGATTTCTTATCCAATGTCATCTCAGCCACAGTTGCAAGAAGAATGATGAGAAAAGGCTGTGAAGCCTACCTAGCACATGTGGTGGATACTAGGCAGGCTAAGCCAAACCTGAGTGATATACCCACAGTAAGAGACTTCCCAGATGTATTTCCTGAAGAGTTGCCTGGTTTACCACCAGAAAGGGAAGTTGAATTTGCTCTTGAGACAACTGCACAAAGACACCCATTTCCATTGCTCCTTATAGGATGGCACCCATCGAATTGAGGAGTTGAAAACTTCGATTACAAGAGTTGCTTGATAAGGGGTTCATACGCCTAGTGTGTCACCATGGGGAGCTCAAGGTCTTTGTTTGTGAAAAAGAAGGATGGGACTTTGAGGCTATGCATTGATTACCGGCAGTTGAATAAAGTGACTGTGAAGAACAAATATCCGTTGCCTAGAATTGATGATCTGTTTGATCAGTTGAAGGGAGCAGGAGTATTTTCCAAAATTGATCTCAGATCAGGGTATCATCAGTTGAGGATGAAGGATGTAGATGTGCCAAAGACTGCATTCAGGACCAGATATGGGCATTATGAGTTTCTAGTGATGCCCTTTGGCCTAACAAATGCACCAGCAGCATTCATGGACCTTATGAACCGTATCTTCCATTCACACTTAGATCAGTTCGTAGTGGTCTTTATTGATGATATTTTGGTGTATTCCAAAACCAGGGAAGAACATGATGAGCATTTGAGGATTGTTCTACAAACCGTGAGAGAAAAGAAGCTGTATGCTAAGTTGTCCAAGTGTGACTTTTGGTTGAATGAGATTGCATTCCTTGGACACATAGTGTCAGCTGATGGGATTAGAGTGGATCCCAAGAAAATAGAAGCAGTGATGGAATGGAAGCCTCCCAGAAATACAACTGAGGTCAGAAGTTTCTTGGGGCTAGCTGAGTATTACAGGAGATTTGTGAAGGGATTTTCCTTAATAGCTGCTCCAATGACCAAGTTGTTACACAAGAATGTCAGATTTGACTGGAATGACAAGTGTCAGATCAGTTTTGAGAAGTTGAAGGCTATGTTGACAGAGGCACCAGTGTTAACACAGCCAGTGTCAGGAAAGGACTTTGTGGTCTACAGTGATGCCTCACATAATGGGTTAGGGTGTGTATTGATGCAAGAGGGGAAGGTGGTCGCTTATGCTTCCAGACAGCTAAGGCCACATGAACAGAACTACCCTACCCGTGATCTAGAGCTTACAGCAATTATCTTCGCACTGAAGATATGGAGGCATTACTTGTATGGTGAAAAGTGCTACATTTACACAGACCACAAGAGTCTAAAATACTTGCCAACTCAGAAGGAGCTCAACCTTAGACAGAGGCGATGGATTGAGTTCCTGAAGGACTATGATTGTGAAATTGACTACCATCCTGGGAAGGCAAATGTAGTTGCTGATGCTTTGAGCAGAAAGTCCATCACAGCTTTGAGATCATTGAATGCCCGTCTAACTTTGATTCGAGATGGAGCTATTTTGGCTGAGTTGCAAGTGAGGCCAAACCTGTTACAGCAGATTTTAGATGGGCAAAAGGCAGATGAAAAGTTAATGGCTATTATGAGCAAAATCCCAGAGGGAAAAGCAACTGACTATGGGGTGAAAGCAGATGGGTGTCT
Organism: Hevea brasiliensis; assembly: GCF_030052815.1. Taxonomy (NCBI): domain Eukaryota; kingdom Viridiplantae; phylum Streptophyta; class Magnoliopsida; order Malpighiales; family Euphorbiaceae; genus Hevea; species Hevea brasiliensis. Next base: position 91,410,044 of record NC_079504.1, on the reverse strand, counting down.
GTATTACAAAAGAAGATTGTGTGTACCAGATGATGGGGAATTGAAAGCCAGTATTCTAAAAGAGGCACACACCAGTGCATATGCTATGCACCCAGGAAGTACAAAGATGTATCATGATCTGAAGCTTCAGTATTGGTGGCCTGGTATGAAGAAGGACATAGCTGACTATGTGACTAAATGCTTGACATGTCAGCAAGTCAAGGCAGAACATCAAGTTCCATCGGGTTTGCTACAGCCTATATGCATACCTGAATGGAAATGGGATCGGGTCACCATGGATTTTGTAAGTGGTCTACCTCTCAACCAGAAGAAACATGATGCAGCATGGATAATAGTGGATAGATTGACCAAGTCAGCACACTTTCTGCCAGTTAGAACTGACTACTCACTGGAGAAGTTAGCAGAATTGTATATCAGTGAGATAGTTAGAATGCATGGAATTCCACTTTCAATCATATCTGATCGAGACCCAAGGTTTACATCGAGATTTTGGAAGAAGTTCCATGAATCCTTGGGTACACAACTCCACTTCAGCACAGCTTTCCATCCTCAGACGGATGGGCAATTAGAAAGAGTAATCCAGGTAAACAATTGAAACCAATTAGATAAATACACATATTGAACTGAAATGACAATAATAACATGAAATATATGTCAGGTCCTTGAGGATATGCTGAGGAGTTGTGTCATTGAGTTTGAGGGAAGTTGGGATAGATACCTCCCACTGGTAGAATTTGCATAAAACAATAGCTACCAAGCTAGCATCCAAATGGCTCCATATGAAGCACTGTATGGGAGGAAATGTAGAACTCCAGTGTGTTGGGCTGAATTGGGCGAAGACAAACTGGTAGGGCCAGACCTGGTGAAACAGACTGAGGAGAAGGTAAAACTAATCAAAGCTAATCTGAAGGTTGCCTCAGATAGACAGAAATCCTATGCCGACTTGAAGAGAAAAGAAATAGAATATGCGGTTGGCGACAAAGTATTCCTCAAGGTGTCACCGTGGAAGAAAGTATTGAGGTTTGGAAGGAAAGGTAAGTTAAGCCCTAGGTTCATTGGCCCATATGAAGTCATTGAACGTGTGGGTCCAGTGGCCTATAGGCTAGCTTTACCTCCAGAGCTGGACAAGATCCACAATGTGTTCCACGTGTCCATGCTCAGAAGATACCGCTCAGATCCTTCACATGTCATCTCTAGGGAAGAAATTGAAATACAACCGGATTTGACATATGAAGAAGAACCTCTACGGATCCTGGCTCGGGAAGTAAAAGAATTGAGGAACAAATGGATTCCACTGGTGAAAGTGCTTTGGAGGCACCACAACACCGAGGAGGCAACTTGGGAAAGTGAAGAGACATGAGGCAACAGTTCCCTCAACTGTATGCATCAGGTAAATTTCGAGGACGAAATTTAAATTAGAGGGGAAGAGTTGTAACACCCTCCCGGTAACTACTCCGTATATCCTACTGTTCCGGTGACCAGTGTCGGTCCGGACAGCTAGAATGTCCGGAAAAATATTTAAACTAAAGTGAAGAACCATAATCAACTCAAATATTGATAAGAAAAATTTAGTAAAAATTTTAGAATTAAAATACAACCAAATTAAACGAGCCGGTGCCCTAGCGATGGGTAACCCAGAGGGAAGTTGCGGTTCTCGCAACTAGGAGCCCTAGACCTGGGGGAGGACTCCAGAGAAGGGTTATTGAGGTTCCCATGGCATTAGAATGCCAAGAAAATACCTAGAAAAATTTTTCAATCGGTACAGACAATTTTGACCCGTTAAGCCAAACGGAGGGCATTTTGGTCATTTTCTCCTTCAGAGGTGATTTTTGGCCGACTTGTCCAGTTGAGTAAATAATTAATATTACATAAAATATGAATAAACATTACTAGAAATTAAATTGAAAATGAGTAGTAAAGAAAAGAAAAGAAAATGAGGAAAAAGGCTTATTTATGACATCATGATGATGTCATTTAAAAGCTATAACCAATTATAATTAAACAACCAATTCATTAACTAATAAAAGAGATAAATGAAGACCAAAATCATCAAAAAGCCAGCAGCCATCCCCTTTCTTCAAGTGCAGCCGAAACCCTTGCATGCCCAAACCTCCATTGACAACTTCAATCAAAGCTCAATTTCCCTCTTTATTTCACCTTAAACCCTAGACACCTTTCACCAAAAACTTGTCTATACCTCTTGGGAAGTGTTTGGCAGACAAGAAAAGGAAAGAAAGTGAAGTTTTGAGCTTGGGAAAAATCTGCCTACAAGAGGTTAGTGCACCTATCTATTTAAAACTCTTATTTTCTATGTTAGGGACTTGAAATCAACATGAACTTGTGACTTAAATGAACAAAAGTTAAGTGTATGTAGCCCATGGATTTCGGCTGCCCCTAAGTAAGGAACAAGATTGAGTGTTTTGATGGACTTGGAGTGCACTAGAGATTATGTTTAAAGTATGAAAATATAAGTATAATGGATTAGTTAGTTAATTAAAGCATGTTGTGAAAACTCATATGGGAATTAGGGTTTTGAGAAGTGAAAATTTGGCTTTGGCTTAGGAAATTGTTAGAGAACATTTTAATGGTCAATTAGTGACCATTTTAGGTAAGTTGACCATAATTTGGACTGAAATATAGCATGGCAAAGTGAATGAGTATGCTGCCTAGGGACAGCAGCAAGGGTGGCTGTGATTCCAGCCCACTTAGACAGCCATAACTTTGGCTGTGTTGGTCCAATTGGTGTTTGGCCAATTGGACATGAAACTAGGCTTATAATGGCACATTGTTTCTGAAGAAACCATGCCCAAAAAAGCAAATCAAGAGGACCAAAAGTTGGCCCCAATCCGGATACCCCGCACAAAGACTGCAAAAATGACCAAATGAACAGTAACTGTTCATTTGGCCATAACTCACTGTAGATATGGTCAATTGACCTGAATTGTTTACAGCAACAAGTTAAGACATAGACAAACAACTTTCATGAAGAAACCTATCCCAAATTATGACCAGAAGCTAACCCAAATGGCAGTCACGATCCTTTGCTCATGGTACTGTAGATTTGGTAATTCTGCAGTTTTTCCAATCCGGCCAGCTGTGGTTTTTGGACCATATCTGGAGTTACAAAACTCCAAATGGAGTGATTCAAAAAAATAAATTCAACTGGACAAAATAAGGAACAACTTTTATGTTTACCAATTCCTCAAATTTCCACTGTAACAGTCTCTAATAGAACAGTAAAGTTATGGTACAAAATCTGAAAATTCTGCTCCTTTGGTTTAATGCTTAGAAATGGTATTAATGCTAATGCCAACAAGTTTTAAATGCAAAATGTAGTATGTTGGGAGTGACAAAACCAATATACCTATTTTCTACTTAAAAGTCAACATTTTTGTTGACCAATGAGGTGAATAGTGATACCAAAACTTGAAATTCACAAATTGAAGAATTTAAAAGTTTCAAATGCCCTAGTATATCTAACAAGATTGGTTTGGATAGTTTGGCATGCCAATAGGGTTCAGTTAGCAGTACTGCACATGGCAATATTCCATTCTGTGATTTTATGGCTTTTAGCCATTCTGACCTTGTATTGAGATTTGGCCTTGTGCCTGATGTTATCACATCTTGTTAGTTGTTCTGTTGCACACCGAGAGATGCATACGTGACCGATGGTGTGACGGCCCGAGGTACTTTATACCCAGTGCCAGTTTACCCGTTTATCTAGTCCAGTCATCTAGTGTAGGTTACTTGGGCAACCAAATGAATGAAAGTGGACAAAGTTAATAATATACAAATTCAAAACAAATAAAACATATACATTTACTACATATTTATTTCTTGCTATTTCTTTTATTTTATTATTGCACCACTAAGCATTATTGCTTAGCGCGTTGCTTTTGCCACGCGTAGGGACTGGAGATACTGATCGTGAGCCCAGTAGACCGCAGACTGGGTGAGTCCATCCTGCAGTTCTGCACAATGTCCGTGTCACCTCAACTTCTGCTGTGCATTGTTAGGACACTAGGTGTCATTTTGTCATTTTGTAACTAAATTTTTATTTTCTCATATGTATTTAGAATTATGTAATGTATTTGGATGCTCATGTAAATTATGAAAATTGTATTTGTGAATGGAAAAGTAAATATCTATTTGTGATTTATACATGATACCACAAGAGATGAATGATTGAGAAATGAAATTGAAAAATGTTGAGATTCTGATATTGGAGTTTGAGAGTGATGAGATATGAATATTGGAAGTGTTTTTCACAGGTTCCGAAGAACTGTTTTCTCCATATTTAGCCGGTACTATGCTGTATTTTCTATAAAATTTTCGGAACCTCAAATAAATTGTAATTTCAATAAATGGCTTAAATGAATTATATTTCACAAGTTGTATTCAAAACTATGATAAAAATAAATTAAGGTAGAATAGAGTGTTCCGGTACGCCGTGTGACATAGCTTACTCGGATATACTGTAAACGGGTAAGGGGTGTCACACACCCATACTGCATCATGCTTCTTCTAAGTGAGAGGTAGACCACTGAGAAAGTCCATAGTGACTCGGTCCCATTTCCATTCAGGTATGTTTATGGGCTGTAACAAACCTTATGGAACTTGATGTTCTGCTTTGACTTGCTGACATGTCCAGCATCTAGTTACGTAGTCAACTATTTCCTTCTTTATACCTGGCCATCAATATCGGAGTTTCAGCTTATGGTACAGTTTTGTAGTTCTAGGGTGCATAGCATACACACTGTTATGTGCTTCTTTCAGAATATTGGTTTTCAATACTTTATCATCTGGTACACATACTCTTTCTTTATAATACAGGCACCCATTTTCTTTCACTTCATATTCAGTTTCCTTCCCTTCAGTAATTTTGCCCATAACAGCCATTAATTTCTCATCTGTCTTCTGCCCATCCTGTATATGTTGTAACAGATTCAGCTTCACTTGCAACTCAGCCAAAATAACTCCATCATGAGTTAAGGACAGTTGGGCATTCAGAGATCTTAATGCTACAATAGATTTTCTGCTTAAAGCATCAGTGACTACATTTGCCTTCCCAGGGTGGTAGTCAATCACACAATCATAATCTTTCAGGAATTCAATCCATCGCTTCTGTCTCAAATTAAGTTCCTTGTAGGTGGGCAGATACTTCAGATTCTTATGGTTTGTGTATATGTAGCATTTTTGTCCATACAAGTAATGCCTCCATATCTTCAATGCGAAGATAATTACTGCTAACTCTAAATCATGAGTAGGGTAATGCTTTTCATATGGCCTTAACTGCCTGGAAGCATATGCGACCACTTTCCCTTCTTGCGTGAGTACACACCCTAACCCATTATGTGAGGCATCACTATAGACTACAAAGTCTTTTCTCGACACTGGCTGTGTCAACACTGGTGCCTATATCAACATAGCCTTCAGCCTCTCAAAACTAGTTTGACACTTGTCATTCCAGTCAAATTTCATATTCTTGTGTAGTAATTTGGTCGTTAGAGCATCTATCAGGGAAAATCCCTTTTCAAAACTTCTATAATATCCAACTAACGCCAAGAAACTTCTGATCTCAGTTGTATTTTTGGGAGGCTTCCATTCTATCACTGCTTCAATCTTTTTGGGATCCACTCTAATCCCTTCAGCTAATACTACATGTCCAAGGAATACAATCTCATTCAACCAGAATTCACACTTGGACAATTTGGCGTACAGTTTCTTCTCTTTTAGAGTCTGCAGAATAATTCCCAAATGTTCATCATATTCTGCTTTATCCTTGGAATACACCAAGATGTCATCAATGAAGACCACTACGAATTGATCTAAGTATGGATGGAAGATATGATTCATCAGGTCCATAAAATGCTGCTGGAGCGTTTATTAACCCAAATAGCATCACCAGGAATTCATAATGCCCATACCGGGTTCTAAATACAGTCTTAGGCACATCTGCATCCTTAACCCTTAGCTGATGATACCCCGATCTGAGATCAATCTTAGAAAACACACTGGCTCCCTTCAACTAATCAAACAGATCATCAATTCTAGGCAATAGATACTTGTTCTTCACTATTACTCTGTTTAACTGCCGGTAGTCAACACATAACCTCAGTGTCCCATCTTTCTTCTTTACAAATAGTACCGGAGCTCCCCACGGTGACACACAGGGGCGTATGAACCCCTTGTCTAGTAATTCTTGCAGCTAGATTTTTAACTCTTTTAATTCGGTAGGTGCCATCCTATACGGAGCAATTGAAATTGGAGTTGTACCCGGCATAATCTCAATAGCAAATTCAACTTCCCTTTCTGGTGCCAAACTAGGCAATTCCTCAGGAAATACCTCAGTGAAATCCCTTACTATGGGTATGTCAGACAAGTCAAGTTTACCCTTCCTAGTGTCAACCACGTGTGCCAGATAAGCTTCACACACTTTTCTCAACCATCTCCTTGTAATTGTAGCTGAGATGACATTGGACAAGAAATCTGTCCTTTCACTTACAACTGTTATTTCTTCGTTCTTAGCAGTTTTTAGAGAGATTCTCTTCAATTTACAATTTACTATTGCCTGATGATGGGATAACCAGTACATTCCCAAAATCACATCAAACTCATGGAAAGGCAGTTCGATTAAGTCTGCTGAGAACTCTTTCCCTTGAATCTTCAATAGATAGCCCTTATACACGTTGTTTACTACCACACTGTGGCCTAACGGATTTGTGACCAGGATGTCTTGTTCACTTTCCTCCACTGGTATTCCCTTTTCTATGGGCAGCTTGATATAAATATATGAATGAGTAGATCCAGGATCCACTAATGCATGCACAAAAGTATTACAGAGGAGGAACGTACCCAAGTATTACATTTGGAGCATCCTGTTCCTCCTGTGCCCTTACAACATAGACTCTGGCTGGTTTTTTGCCTTTTGCTCTCTCCACAAACTCTGATACAGGTTTCTGTGAAGTACCGGCTACCTCAGCCTTACCCGGCTTTCTACCCCTTGGAGCTAGAGGGGTAGGCCTAACAGTTGATACTGGAGTGGATGTGGCAGTTTTGCGAGGACAATCTTGGACTAGGTTATCTATAGACCCACACCGTAAATAAGCACTTATCATCCTCCAACATTCACCTTTATGCCATTTTTGGCAATGTGGGCAAGCAACAGATACTGTTGAGGCTGGTCCCCTGAATCCTGTCCCTGGAGAGCTAGCCATTGAAGGTGTGGACTGGTCTCTCCTTGGTGCAAACTGATATTTGGGCCTCTGTGACTGACCCTGACTTGGTGCTCTACTGAAACTCTGAGTAAGTGAACCTCTGAATTTCTTACTGAGGGCAGAAGATGTACCGGTTTGACCCTGACCTCTTTTCTGTTGTCTATCCCTTTTGTTCTGCTCATTCATTCTAACTTTTTCAACCTTCAGTGCGGCTTCCAATAACTTAGCAAACTCTGTAATCCTCAAGGCTGTAATCATTACTTTAATGTTATCATTGAGTCTTTCCTCAAATCTCTTACTTCTCTCTGCCTCATTAGGGACTATTTCCCGCCCATAGCAGCTTAGTTTGACAAATTCTCTTTCATATTCAGCCACTGTCAGCTGTCTCTGACGTAGGGTAATAAATTCCCTTCTCTTCTCTTCTAGGCATACACTGCCCACATACTTCTTTCCGAACTCAGTGAGAAAGAAATCCCAAGTTATCTATTCTGGTGGCACCTCACTAGTTATTGTATCCCACCATTGGTATGCATCATCTTGTAGTAGTGATACAACAGCTTCCAAATTCTGCTCTGGAGTACAATGAAGTTGTTTCAAGACTCTTCCAGTTCTATCCAACCAGTTTTCAACTGTGACAGAATCGTCTTCCCTTTTGCCTAGAAAATCCACTGCTCTGAACTTCCTAAGTCTCTCCATATGAGATCTTTGTTGTGGAGGTCGTGGTGCTGGCATAAGTCCTGCCATATGTCTAAAGCACTCAGCCATTTGCTTAAATGTGGCTGGTGCATCTGGTACTGGTGGAGCAGGTTCCCTCCTGTCTCCTGGTTCAGTCATAGATGGAGCATGACTTTCCACTTCCTCATCGATCACTCTCTGTGATGTGGAGTCCATATTCTGATCAAAATAACATATCAAAAGATCTACATTAGATTCATCTTAACACGTACAATCCAATGCATGATATGCAATCTATCTAGGTCCATAAACGCCTAAACCGTGCTCTGATACTACTAAATGTAACACCCTTCACCCGTCTATAGCATAGCCAAGCAAGGCATGCTACACGGCGTGCCGAAACACCTAGTCTGTGATTATTTCATTTCCTGAACTCAATTTGATTTTAAGAAGTCTTTTATGTAATATTCATATCATGTTGATACTATTTTCATACTTTGATAAAATCAGTGTTTCAAGATTGGTAATAAAAATTTGGCAAGGTACCGTCTATATTTCGGACAAACTGTCCTTCCCAACCTATTGAAAATAGTTTAATATGATAATATCAAAATCTCAAATATTTCACAGTCTCTATTTCTCAGTAAAGTCAATAGACTTTTACAGTCATAAAACAGTTCCATGATATAGTCCATAATAATTTAAATATATCCAGAAAATCTCCATGTTATTTAAAATGTATAAAATATTACAAACTTTAGAGCTTTTATAATATTACAAAATACAAGGCCAAATTTCAAAAATACAACAAAAGTACAAAATACAAGATATCCTAAGTCCTACCATGTATGCAATGCAGTGCAGATGACTCTGGACTCCTATGCAGATCTAATGTCTCACTCGGTCTTAGGTCTGCTGGGCTCCCCAGCTGTATCTCCAATACCTACGCGTTACAAAAGCAACGCGCTAAGCAATTTTGCTTAGTGGTGCCAAATGTAAAGAAATATATACTAAAATAAGGTAAATAAATTTATGACATCGGTATTCTTTACAATTGTTGATTCTACCTTTATTTGCTAACATTTCGATATTTGCTAATTTTGGTAGTGCTGTATGTCAGAAGACTGGATTTAGCTATTTGAATTTAATAGTACTTGAATTACTGCCCGTGTAGCCTATATACTGACCAGACTGGATAAATGGATATACTGGCACTAGGTACCTAGTTCCTCGGGTCGTCACACCATCGTTCACAAAGTGTCTCCCGGTGTGCAAATAGCGTGGCTAAAAAGCCATATAGTCAATTCGGCGGTAAGCCAATAATAAATACACAATATGTATAGCTATAGGCTATTAAAGTCACAATGCGGCATAATAAGCCGTAAAAACACAGTATGGTATGAAGCCATTTATAGAACAGCTGTCAGAATCCTATTGGCATGCCAACCTATCCAAACTAGTCAACTAGGCAAACTAGGGCACATTATAAATTAAATTTTTAATTCATCAAATTTTTTTGAGTTTACTAGCTATTGTGTAATTCATAAGTCAATGCACATGTTGACCTTTTTAGGTACTATGGATAAGTTGTTTCTAGTATCAACATGTCACATATTGTAATTCAATATGCTGCCAATATAGTGCAATTTACCATTCTGATAAGATGGCATTCGTTGCCAAATTGCTTCAAGAATCATTGTATATAAATGTCAAATTCTCAATTTTTGGTGTGCTAGATTAGTCTAGCTTAAAGTCCTATTTCTCTTGGTTTTTAGCTTCTGGTCAAAGAAGCAAAATTGTAGCTCTATCTCTTATTGCACGCAGGGCAAAACTTCAGGTCATTCCGAGTTGTATAGATCAAGATATGGTCAATTTACTAAAGCTGGACAGATTGCACCTTTAGTGCAAAATTTGGTCAATTTTATGTCACTTTTAGTCTTGGCAGTTTTGGTACCCGAAATTGTGCAAGCTATTTGACTTGGTTCTGGTCATTTCTGGGCTTTGGTGTCTTCATAAGAAATATAGCTCTTTATCTAAGCTATCCATGGTAAAGATTTCAGGTCAATTAGACCTGTTTTGAGTGAGTTATGGTCATCCCAATAATTACTTTTTATACGGTCAAAAATCTGGGTTGCAAGGTTACTATTCGGGATTTGGTCATTTTTAATGTTAGTTTCTAGACAGAATTTTGGCAACATTTTTAAATGACAGTTGGCCTATTTAGTGTCTAGTTTCACCCCCCATTGGCCTCATACCAATTAGGTTCACAGTTTGGCACTTATGACGTAATTTAGGTACTGCCTTCAATACACAACTTGCACAAAGCACATACACTTTCAATTTGATATTCCTTCTCCTCCTCATTACTTCAATATTCAATCAATGACACTTCCATATATATATTGTACACAATTCCAGCAAATAATTTGGGGCAGAACATTCAAGTGCTCAATGCACACAATTCACCATTAAGTTCAACATTCACTTCCACCAAAATTCAACATATCTCAGTGTCAATATTACACATACACTTTAACATAATCGTACTTCAATATCACTTACACATGCTGCCCACAATTTAATACTAGTATATTTCATTAATAAACTATATATTCACACACAAATTCATGATTTAATAGGCTGCCAAACATGGCAGTTTTCCCAAAGCATTAAGTACCATTTCACACCCTTAATTCAAGCACTACATGCACATACTTAGATTTTAACTTACTACATCCTCTATTTGAGTTAATCAACCATAATTTCCATCCATTAGAGGTAAGAAAAACTCAAATACAACACATATTCATGGCTGCTAAAAATGGACCATTTCATTTCTCACTATTCTCTTCATTTCTCTTCACCAAAATACTCACCTCAACGTAAACACAAGGTTTACTAAAGCAAGGGAGAGGTTTTGGGCACTTACCACTTTTAGAGCTTGTTAAAACTTTACCAAATTTCATATTTTTTGTTCCCTATAATCTTTCCAAGAGGTGTGGACCAACTTTAGTCAAGGAGCTTGAGAAAACTATGGCTTCTTCATGGTGGATGTGAAGCTTTTGCTTAGGACGTTAATGGTGGTTTTGGGAGGAGATGGAATTTAGCCAAAGTGAGTTATGAGGAAGAAGAAGATGTTATGGGATTACACATGTCCATTTAGGTGTTTAAAATACTCCCCTAGTGGTCCACTAACTTAATATATATATAAATATAACTAAACTTTTAATTATCCTAAATTTGCCCCCCATTTCTTTCACTATTCTTATAATGTATCACAATTTAATTTTTCATGCCATTTCTAAAGTGTAATATCATTTATTTTTAATGTACATTGAGGTCAAAAGGCAACTCTTGGTGTCAAATAATCAAAATGCCCCACTTCGGGTTATATTCCCGATTTTTCAGTAACACCGATTTTTGTTTGTTTCTCGATTTTTTATTTTTTTTGTACTAATTTATTAATTTTTTTTGATATTTCTAGTGTTAATTACATTTCAATAAACCTTTATTTATGTTTCAAAATTAAATTCCGAGGGTTCCTCGTGGTCCTAGGGTCGCCAACGGCCTTCCCAGTGCGGTCACCCATCGCTACGGTGCCGGCTCGTTTAACTTAGCTTCATTTTCTCTCTTTCACTTTTCTTTGATTTTTCTTGTATTTTCTTTTTATTTATTTCATCATTATATGTCTGTTCTCTATCACTAAAGTGTATTTCTAGACATCCTGACTTGCTTGGACTAATATTTAGCCACTGGAGCAACTGAACGTACAGAACACGTACAATGGGGATGTTATAACTCTTCCCTTCTAAATAAAAATTTCATCTTCGAAATTTACCTGATGTGAAGAGTTGAGGGAACTGTTGTCTCATTGTCTCCTCGCTCTCCCATGTTGCCTCTTCCGTGTAGTGGTGTCTCCATAGGATTTTCACTAGTGGAATTGTCTTATTTCTGAGCTCTTTTACCTCTCGTGCCAAGATTTTAATTGGTTCTTCTTCATATGTCAGGTCAGGTTATACCACAATTTCTTCTGCTGAGATGACATGTGAAGGATCTGATCTGTATCTTCTAAGCATCGAGACATGGAACACTTTATGTATCTTGTCCAGCTCAGGTGGTAAGGCTAATCGGTAGGCTACTGGTCCCACACATTCCATAACTTCATATGGGCCAATAAACCTAGGGTTTAATTTTTCCTTTTTCCCGAATCTCAACACTTTCTTCCACGGTGATACTTTGAGAAATACCTTCTAGCCAACTTCATACTCAATGTCCTTTCTCCTCAAGTTAGCATAAGATTTCTATCGGTCTGAGGCAACTTTCAAATTGGCCTTTATCAGTTTCACCTTTTCCTCTATCTATTTTATCAGGTCTAGCCCCACTAGCTTATCTTCAGCCAATTCAGTCCAACATACAGGTGTTCTGCATTTTCTCCCATACAGTGCTTCATAAGGTGCCATTCGTATGCTAGCTTAATAGCTATTGTTGTATGCAAATTCTGCCAGTGGAAGGTATCTGTCCTAACTTCCCTCAAACTCAATAACATAACTTCTCAACATATCCTTGAGGACCTATCACATATGTTCAATTATTATTATTATTATCAGTTCAATTTATTATTTACAATAACTTAATGAGTTTCATAATTTACCTGGATTATTCTTTCTGACTGTCCATCCATTTGAGGATGAAAAGCTGTACTAAAATGGAGTTGTGTGCCCAAGGACTCTTGTAATTTCTTCCAAAATCTAGATGTAAACCTCAGGTCTCTATCATATATAATGGAAAGCAGAATTCTATGTAGTCTAACTATCTCACTGATGTACAATTCTGCTAGCTTTTCCAGTGAGTAGTCAGTTCTGACTGGTAAAAAATGTGCTGATTTGGTTAACCTATCCACAATCACCCATACTATATCATGCTTCTTCTGAGTGAGAGGTAGACCACTGACAAAGTCTATAGTGACTCGGTCCCATTTCTATTCAGGTATGTTTATGGGCTGTAACAAACCTGATGGAACTTGATGTTCTGCTTTGACTTGCTGACATATCAAGCATCTAGTTACATAGTCAACTATGTCCTTCTTCATACCTGGCCACCAGTATCGGAGTTTCAGGTCATGGTACATTTTTTGTGGCTCCTGGGTGCATAGCATACACACTGTTATGTGCTTCTTTCATAATACTGATTTTCAATTCCTTATTATCTGGTACACATACTCTTTCTTTATAGTACAGGCACACATTTTATTTTACTTCATATTCAGTTTCCTTCCCTTCAGTGATTTTGCCCATAACAGCCATTAATTTCTCATCTGTCTTCTGCCCATCCTGTATCTATTATAACCGATTCAGCTTCACTTGCAACTCAACCAAAATAACTCCATCATGAGTTAAGGACAGTTGAGCAATCAGAGATCTTAATGCTACAATAGATTTTCTGCTTAAAGCATCAGCGACTACATTTTCCTTCCCAGGGTGGTAGTTAATCACACAATCATAATCTTTCAAGAATTCAATCCATCGCTTCTGTCTCAAATTAAGTTCCTTCTAGGTTGGCAGATACTTCAGACTCTTATGGTCTGTGTATATGGAGCATTTTTCTCCATACAAGTAATGCCTGCATATCTTCAATGTGAAGATAATTACTGCTAACTCTAAATCATGAGTAGGGTAATTCTTTTCATGTGGCCTTAACTACCTGGAAGCATATGCGACCACTTTCCCTTCTTGCATTAGTACCCACCCTAACCTATTATGTGAGGCATCACTATAAACTACAAAGTCTTTTCCCAACACTGTCTGTATTAACAGTGGTGCCTCTATCAACATACTTTTCAGCCTCTCAAAACTAGTTAGGCACTTGTCATTCCAGTCAAATTTCATATTCTTGTGTAGTAATTTGGTTATTGGAGCAGTTATCAGGGAAAATCCCTTTACAAATCTTCTATAATATCCAGCTAACCCCAAGAAACTTTTGATCTCAATTGTATTTTTGGGAGGCTTCCATTCCATTACTGCTTCAATCTTTTTAGGATCCACTCTAATCCCTTCAGCTGATACTACATGTCCAAGGAATGCAATCTCATTCAACCAAAACTTACACTTGGACAATTTGGCATACAGTTTATTCTCTTTCAGAGTCTGCAGAATAATTCTAAAATGTTCATCATATTCTGCTTTATCCTTGGAATACACCAGGATGTCATCAATGAAGACCACTACGAACCGATCTAAGTATGGATGGAAGATACGGTTCATCAGGTCCATGAATGCTGCTGGAGCATTTGTTAACCCAAATGGCATCACCAGGAATTCATAATGCCCATATCGGGTTCTAAATGCAGTCTTAGGCACATCTCCATCCTTAACCCTTAGCTGATGATACCCCGATCTGAGATCAATCTTAGAAAACACACCGGCTCCCTTCAACTGATCAAACAGATCATCAATTCTAGGCAATAGATACTTGTTCTTCACTGTTACTCTGTTTAACTTTCAATTCAGCAGGTGCCATCCTATACGGAGCAATTGAAATTGGAGTTGTACCCGACATAATCTCAATAGCAAATTCAACTTCCCTTTCTTGTGGCAAACTAGGCAATTCCTCAGGAAATACCTCAGTGAAATCCCTTACTGTGGGTATGTCAGACAAGTCAAGTTTACCCTGCCTAGTGTCAACCACGTGTGCCAGATAGGCTTCACACCCTTTTATCAACCATCTCCTTGTAACTGTAGCTGAGATGATATTGGACAAAAAATCTGTCCTTTCACCTACTGTCGCAAGGGATTTTGCGGTCGCCTGGACGATCACTCACCAAAGTGGGAAAAGTGAGGAGTCGCCACCTTAGTTGTGAGGGAAACTAAAGAAAACCATTTGGGAAACTAAATTAAAAATGAAACCACTTCAAAACAGAGATTCTAGGTTCGGGGTCCGTAAACGGGTGGGGAAGGTGTTAGGCACCCCACCTCGTCCCTTAATAAGGGTAAGTAGATTTAATTTTGCGTTCTTTATAAATTAGTTAAAAGGGCTCGGATGGAAATGTTAATCCTTTTTTCAAAAGGAACATTTGATTTCTCACTGAATTTGGATCACCCAGATACACAAGTAAATGAGACAACCTTAGTGAGTTGGTGTCGAGAATCATCTTGGTTTTGGGGATTATTTTACGTACAGGTTAAGATTTGATGTGAGAATCAGATAAGAACTCTCCTCCTCCGATCTCCTCTAGACATTTATCAAAATTTTTGAGTTGAGACCGGATAAGAACTCTCCTCCGATCTCTTTTTAATGGTCATTTATTAAAACTTTGAGTGGAGACCGGATAAGAACCCTCTTCCGATCTCTATTTAATAGTTATTAAAATTTTGAGTTGAGACCGGATGAGAACCCTCCTCCGATCTCTATTTAATAGTTATTAAAATTTTGGGTTAAGACCGGATAAGAACTCTCCTCCGATCTCTTTTAGATTAACAGGAGCCTGAAAGGGACTTTTCCGATCTCCCGGATTTTAATTTCAGCTACATGACATAAGAGCCTAAAGCTAAGGATTCTGGCATTCAAAGATGCTGGGGATAAGGCTTCTCGATACCTTTTGGCTAGATGGGGAAAACTAGACTTGATTTACCGACCTTCCATGTATTCATTTTACCAATATCTATTAATGACCGATCTATTCTGTTTTGTTTATTTTGGTTTTATTCCACTTTATGACATCTTTGTCGAATTGCTGTTTACGTCAGCCTAATAGTTTGGCTATCTTCCTGACGCGTTATTCAGGTTCTCTCTTTTAAAAGAGATCCTTAAGTTGCAGTTACCTACGTCTTACCGGACCATTTACACGCTACTAGGAGCTAGAGAACTTGCATTCAGAAATGACGAAGATGAATGAAATGACAGACTAATCACTAAAGAGATAACTCGAGAGTAACATTCTTTTGGGTCCTTTTGCACAAAACGAACTTGGAGAAAATCACATACGTAAGAAGAACAAAGAAAGTGCGAAAAATAAATGTAAACACTTAGTAAAACAGTAATATGAGCTCTTACCTGTGAGGAGCCAAATCTACTGAAATAGCTACGGGGTGGCAAATAGAGATAAGACAGTGGACTGATTAGCCTGAGAGCTGATGTTCGTCGGGAAGTGAAGGGAGCTTAGCTAAAATATAATCAGATTAAGATAAAAGCCGAGTGGAATGAAGTTTAGCTTAGACAGTGGGATTGAAAACAGAGATGATGAAGGGCTGAAAGTGAGGGTGTGACCAGATAATGAACAAACTGGAAATGTAGAGTTCCAGTATTCAGAATCCTTTTTCAAGAAACACTTCAGAAAACTAGTTTCAAAAGTTTTTCCAATCAACACTTCAAAGTAGCAGAATAACAAACTGAATGAAGTTTTCAGAGTTCTTCCGCTATAATAACAGCCTTTCTTTTTATCCGTCCGTCCTCTTTGAACAGTTTTTTCATGCAGGTATTTATAGGAATCGGGCGCTCCCCGTGAAGGGTCAGGATTTATTTTGAGGGAGATGGAGGGCCAAGATTTCGAAGGACATGATCGGATGTCCAGGAATTAAAGAGAATCAAAATGAATGGCTGAGATCCCTCTTCAGAACGTTTGTCCTTTTCTTCTTTCAATCTGACGGTCCCAGATCTTCTTGTCCGGAACGATCTAAGGGCTAAGAGCGAAAGACGCTGGTATTGTCGTCTTCTCTCTTGATCCAAGGGTTCCGGGTTTGTCCTTACAAGTGAGATCAACGGTGGAGATTGGGATGTACAGGACTGTCATGACATACCACAGTACTGCCAAGATTGCGGGCGATTCTTAGGCGTGCGGTGGAGATCTCGTCTGCATCGCTTTAACTACCTCGGCTCTGATTCTGACGATGGTATTGGGATTTGTCTTATTCTTTTTGTCTTCCGATCCCTCCTCTTTCTGATCTCTTTCACATGCTCTTTTCCGATCTTTCATGCTGGTCTCCCATCTTCCGATCTATTATTTCGATCTTTCCCTTCCTCAGTCCAGATGGTCAAAGCATTAATTGCCCTCGATTCCCGGCGTTCGCCGTTTTACCTTCGACAATAAATGCTCATTTTCCCTATATATACCCCGTTGATAGAGACATTTCCTTCATCCGATTTTCCTCTCTTCCTTTCTTACTTTCCTGTTTCTAGCTGCTCGGTGGAAGTTCCGGCCATGATTGTGGTTTTTGATCTCTTTCCGATGAGCTTCTTTAACCACCGGCTGAAAATTTACGATCCCGGTGATCGCATAACCCCAACTGACGATGGTGAGAGAACTGGATTTGACCGATCTGTATTGCGGACCTCGGTTGTACCGATCTCGAGTCGCTCAACTGAGTTCATTCGGCTTCTCATCACATTGAGTGTTCCGACAGTGGATTAAGTTCCGATCGGCGGCAGTATCCTTGGGATCAGTTATAAACTGATCCTTAGATCAGCCTTTTGATATAATCAGATCTCCAATGTATTCCGATCCTTAGAGATCGCCCAAATGATGTAATCCGAACTTTTGGAAATAAAGACTTCATTTTGTCGATTATCATCTTATTATTTTTGCATTGATTATTTTCGATCTCTAATGTGATTATCCGATCTGGTTCTTTACCTGAATGACACTTAACTGATCAAAATATTCAACTTATTATGCCGATCTCCAATTAACCGATCTCGGAACATTCGAATATTTGAGAGAAGTGTCTGAACAGCTGTCGAGTCCCACCAATCGATGCGTTGCCTAGAACCTCGCGAGCATTAAATGCTCGGACTAGTATAAATAGGGGTGGGAGGGTTAGCCAGTTGTTCTCTCATTCCATTTTCAATCCCCTGCTCACAACTTTGAAGTTCTCTCGTTTTCTCAAGTTCTTCCGACGCCGATCAGACTCCGGTAAGGGCTTTGATCTTCTTTTTTAGTTTAAGTTCTTTATTTCTTTTGAAAATGAGCGGTGCCGAAGGTCAAAGAGCGGCGAGCCCTCCTTCCATTCAGTTCTCATGGTCGTCCGATGAAGAAGAAGTAGTCGGGCCAAGCACGCAACCCGAACCTCCTAGGGTCTCTTCCGTATGGGGCGGGTCATACCATCAAGGCGTGCACTGCTTTGTGAGGGAGACTCTCCTATAGATGAGCTATCGTCGGTTCTTGAGTATCCGACCGCAATCATTTAGCCAAGAATACAACATTCGCCCGATTAAACGAGCTAATCAAGTGCCACGCGATCTTCGTGTCGATCACTCCTTTGAAGAGAATGACATGGTTATGGTGTACGAGGAACGATTAAAGGCGGTCTTGGTTCCTCTAGATGACTTCTATAAGGAGGTCCTAAAACTTCACCGAGCGCATTGCTCAAATTCACCCTAACTCGTGGCGGATCTTGGTAGCCTTCCGAGGTCTATGCCAATCTAAGGGAATCGGACCTACGGCTAAAGTGTTCGCCGAGCCGCATGCACTAACTCACAAAGGATGGCGAACACTGGTTCTTTTCAGCGAAGCCTCATTGCGGCTCTTTTCCGATCCGCCTCATCCCTTAAGAATTGGAAGAACCGCTTTCTTCATTACGAGGAGCAAAGATCCGAGCCGCTGAGGACTTCCCCGTAGTTGGTGGTACCAGGGGCCCTTGCTTCCGAGGCACATTACCTGAACCAGAGGAAAGCTTAATAGTGATGGATCCAAGAGTCCGCCGCCACTCAAAAGTATTCTTGTTTGGATGCGGTGACTGCCGAGTTGCACCATTGGACCATTCAACTGCTCACCGGCCAAGACCGCGAACTTCCGCTCTCTGACCTCGGCATTGGTATTTTCTATATCCCAGCTCTCAGGACCTTAGCGATCTCACTGACCTTTTCTTTGTGCAGGTATGGCGGGTGGTGAGGGTTCTAGGAAGCGGAAGAAGGACAAAGAGATCTCCCGGAAAATAAAGGAGATGAAGCGTTCGGAAATGCTTCGAACACCTGATCATGAATCTGGGGAAGTACAAGGGGACCCGCCTCAACCTTCGGATCTGCCGACCGTTGAAGCTGTCCGATCTCCTCCTAGATTGGAAGAGTAGCCTCCGGCTCTTCCAGTTGTTCCAAGCTCAGAAAGGGGTCCTTCTCAATCTTCTAGGAGGACCTCTTCTCGTGGCGATCAAAAGCTAATCGAGTCCCTGAAGAATAACCGGACTATTCGGGAGAACCCCGGTTTTGCCCAAGTCTTGGGGTCTTCCATCTTCCTTCGGGAGGATCGGGACAGGCTATCCTCGAACAGCCTTGACGATATTTTGACTCAATCCATGAGCCTGAACGTGGAGTGCCTGGTGAATTAGACCATGGTTTGGGAAAAGGTTCAGCGTCTGGGTAAGGAGATCGGGAAGAAAAATCAGGAATTGGCTTCCCTCCGATCCCAACTCTCATCCGCTCAAGATTATATATCTCAAGTTGAGGGGCAGGCGAAGTTTTATGAGGACAGGGTGGCCGAACTATATCTTGTTCTGGCTGAAAGGAATCGGGTTCTCGGAGAAGTCCAGGCGCTACAGGCCAACGGTCGCCAGTCGCCCAACTCATCGAAGAGCTTAAAGAGAAAGACGGGAGCTTAAGGAGAAAGATGAAGAGATGGTGACGGAATAGCGGGGCCTATGTGAATGCTCACAAGGACCTCTTGGTCGAACTCGAGCGTTACCTGGGAGGACTTCTCTTGGATGGCCGACTGCTCTGAGGCGACGATGAGGACGGTGAGGAGGAAGCCGAGGTGAGAGAGAGAGTGAGCAAAATGTAAATCAGTGGGGTGACCCTCCACTGAATAGCTTGTACAAAAATGAAATGAAATGGGCTCTCTTTGTTCAATGAATGGATGTGATTGGAAAATCTCAATTGCCTAAGTATTTGATTGTATGAGCATAGCGAAACAAGAACTAAATGCAATTATTAATCTAAGTATAGAGATCGGAAAGCACAATAAGCATGAGATCGGTGGGGAAGAAATGCTGAAAAATTGAAAATTTAACTTGAACACTTAAGATCAGAATCCTCATTAAACCGAACCAAAACCTTAGCTCCTAATCTTTCGAAAAGGAGATCGGCAATAAAACTGGTAAGAAAAGATCTAGAGCCAGTTCATTTCGTTTAGTAGGAATATGCTTGACGGGTCCTGAGTTTCGACAATGGGTTTGAGAGATCGGTGAGCGATAGACTGGTAAAGCTTTGACTGATGCGAGAACTTAACAATTTGATTCGATTCTTTGCGGGGAGAGATCGGAATAGTGACAGCCTATCAAAGAGGGATCGAAAATGTGATTAGCTGTCCGAAGGAGACTTAGTACCGGGGATCGGTTTCAAAGTTTTATTGATTTTGGGGATCGGCCAAAATATGGTGTCGACAGCTGCCCCTCTTTACATAATTTCTATCAAAGGAAAATTTCCGTGTAGGAATTATGTAAAGATTTAGACTCATATTTTGGACGATTAGGTGTACCTAAGTTAATGACCTAGAATTTGGCAACGGAAGTTAGAATACTAGAAAATTAAAACCAACTTGGATCAAGGAACCAGAGGTTGATAACAGGAAAATTTAAAATCAACTTAGATCAAGGAACCAGAGGTTGATAGCAGAAATGTAAATTGCTGGAATTTAAAATCAACTTAGATCAAGGAACCAGAGGTTGATAGCAGAAATGTAAATTGCATGAAATTAAAATCAACTTAGATCAAGGAACCAGAGGTTGATAACAGAAATGTAAATTGCAGGAATTTAAAATCAACTTAGATCAAGGAACCAGAGGTTGATGACAGGAAATGTAAATTGCATGAAATTAAAATCAACTTAGATCAAGGAACCAGAGGTTGATAACAGAAATGTAAATTGCAGGAATTTAAAATCAACTTAGATCAAGGAACCAGAGGTTGATGACAGGAAATGTAAATTGCATGAAATTAAAATCAACTTAGATCAAGGAACCAGAGGTTGATAACAGAAATGTAAATTGCAGGAATTTAAAATCAACTTAGATCAAGGAACCAGAGGTTGATGACAGAAATGTAAATGCAGGGAATTAAAATCAACTTAGATCAAGGAACCAGAGGTTGATAACAGAAATGTAAATTGCTGGAATTTAAAATCAACTTAGATCAAGGAACCAGAGGTTGATAACAGAAATGTAAATTGCTGGAATTTAAAATCAACTTAGATCAAGGAACCAGAGGTTGATGGCAGGAAATGTAAATTGCATGAATTTAAAATCAACTTACATCAAGGAAGTCTAACCTTACACATGAAGTTCTTTCCCTGACGAAGTGTACTTAACAAGATACCGAAGGCCGATGATTAATGGAGGAGGAGTTGCAAGACTTGACCCATGATCCCATTCCTTCGGATGGCCCTTTTCTGTTCCCGACTTTCTTTCTATTTTACGGAAAGCGCCCTTGCGGGTTTTCACTTTCTTTTCGTCCATTCGACCAGAAGCGCCCTTTCGGGCTTTTACTCCTAATTTTTTTTTTTTTCCGAAGGCCATTCCCTGCAAATCTCATAATAAAGTACGTGAGGTTATCAATTTTCGAATTCAAATCTTATGGCAAAAATTTTAACTAATCAATAACGCATTAAACAAAGAGAAAGGATAGTATTTGAAAAGTGAGTAAACAGGAAAACAAAAGCAGAAGGAATAAAGTATAATTTTATTATGGCTTTGGAAAAAATAGGGATATACTTTCAAAGGAAGGGTACAAAGATAGATCTCACATATTCCTTATAGTTGGTTTTGAAGTCTTTTAACTGCCATTATTTCAAGTTCTCTGAAGCCTCATGCCGCGACAGTTTCCTCTCCATCCTCGGTTTCATATCCCCTTCCTTATTTCTCCATTTTGGTTCTTGGTTTTTTTTTTTTTTTTTTTTTTTTTTTTTTGGACGCCCTTTCGGGTTTTCATCCTTCACTCATTTTATGCATAGTACCTCTTGACAGTGTCGGCATTCATAGGTCTCGGGAATTCATCACCGTCCATGTGGGTTAAGATCAAGGCTCCTCCAGAAAATGCCTTTTTAACCACATAGGGTCCCTCATAGGTTGGTGACCATTTGCCCCGGGGATCGTTTTGAAGGAACGGAAGCGTGAAAAACACAAGATTATACCATTGAATTCAAAAATTTTCACCTAGGGTCACAAGCACCATGCAAGATTTATTTTTATCTATTTGATTTCAATGATAAACAACATATTAAAACTCTTTTAATATGTTTTTGGATCTGTATTTGCCATTTAAGATTTTAAAATTAATCATTAATTTTAGAACCCTAGATTAAATTAAGAACGATTACACTAACCTCTTGATGTCTTTGCAGCGTGTTCGCGCTTTGAGATTCGTCTTCGTGACACGGATGTTGTCCTCTAGCTTGTCCACACCAAGAACACCTATGGCAGCCCTTGAACAGCTTCTAAAGCCTTTTTCTATTAATTAGAAATTCAAGTTCTGCCTTTTAAGAGATTAGAGATGCAAACAGTACACTAGAAACAGTTTCTAGTGTTCTTAATTCAAGAGATTGATGGCTAATCTCTTTGAATTGATGAGAGATGAAGAGAAATAGCTGGAGAGGCTCAAAGTGGCGTGACATATGAGAGGAGAGGCTGCTGGTTATGTTTTCTTTTCATAACCCCACTTAAATAGCTAGGTTAACACATTAAACCCTAGCCACATGTCACCTTTTGATTAGCTCTAGGTTTAAGTGACCCAATCACATTGTGCCAAGTGTCAAACCTATATTTAATCTTGATTTTAATCATCTTACATGATTAAAAATATTTAGCAAGCTTATGTGTTATGCCATGTGTCACCATCTCATGGTGCCATGTGTCACCATCTCATGGTGCCACGTGTCACACTGCAAAATGACCAAAATGCCCCTGTGTCTTAATTTTGAGTTCTTAACCCAAAATAATTATTTTCTTCTTCTAATTAATTTATATCAAATATAAATTAACTAATTAATCTCTATTAATTAATTTCTCATCAATTAAATTCATATTTAAACACTTTAAATATAAATTTAATTTATACTACACATCCAATAATCTAGATTTGGTTTCAAGTCATGCTAGGGACTTTGCAATTTAATTGCAAACCAAATCTATTTAATTAATCAATTAAACTCTTTAATTAATTAATTAAATCATATTTAAATAGGTGATAACTTGTGTATGTGTGTGACTTACTAGGCTCATCACTAATTGGCAATGAGACATGATATCAACTCTTAATATCATCGAACTCTTTCTTACCATAAATGATTTCTCTAAATCATTTTATGAACCTCATAGACCATGGTTAACACCTAGCATAGCATGCCATGGCCACCCAATTAGTAATAAGATTTACCTTAAATGAACCTATAATCATATGTTACCATGCACTAGAATATCTCTCACATAAAATCCCAACTCAAGCCGGAGTCATGGTTTATGTCAAACTCCATTTGCTATGAATATTATGTTCTTTTAATTCCAGTTCTTGATTAAAAGATTTTTCTCATCGTAAACTCTTTCTCAATAAATCTATCTGTCTCTGCCAGAACTTGAAACATCAAGAACAATTAAATGAACATAGGATTTTAACTCTATTTACTTAGAGGAACAGATTCCATCTTGATCAACACCTACCTCCATATATAACTAGGGAGCCAACACATGCCCATATACCCATACATAGTACAAGTATGAAAGCGATCAAACTCAAACTACCTATATACAAGATAACTGTGCTATCTCAGGTCTAAAGATTATATGCACTGATATGATTTATGACAAAATATTGACAAGAGTAAACTCCATGTGCTTGTCATAAGTGTCACTGGTTCGGCCTACTTATCATTTATAAGTGCCTATCAAGTTTGTTATATGGCATGAGACTCACCATTCCATCTTATTTATATCTCATATAAATAACTTGGGAACAAACATGAATACAATCTTTCTGGATAAGTCATGTCCTTATTATGAAGTATCCTCGATTGTGAACCTATTTATGATACTTTGTGC
This sequence comes from Hevea brasiliensis, assembly GCF_030052815.1. Taxonomy (NCBI): domain Eukaryota; kingdom Viridiplantae; phylum Streptophyta; class Magnoliopsida; order Malpighiales; family Euphorbiaceae; genus Hevea; species Hevea brasiliensis. The sequence continues at coordinate 91,386,142 of NC_079504.1, read as the reverse complement.
TAGAAATATTGTCACTCATATTCTTAACAACTTAAGAATAATATTTCTAACAAAATATCAATGGACCTTTTCTATTACACATAAATATATTATGTAAACGGAAAAGTGGAAATGCCTTTTATTATTAAAATATGTACAAGATACATACTAAATGATATGCTCTAGGGCATACTACTAACAATCTCCCACTAGCACTAGAGCCATTCATTACAATACCTTAGACCTATCTTCTCAAGATGTCGGTCTAATCGAACTTGTGACAAAAGCTTAGTGAATGGATCACTGAATTTTTAGTCGATGTTATTTTTTCTGCATGGCTATATCGCCTTGCCCAACTATATCTCCGATAATGTGGTAGTGCCTTTCTATGTGTTTGGATTTTGGGTGAGACCTTGGTTCCTTAGCTCAGATGATCGCTCCATTGTTGTCACGAGGTAATGGAACCGCTAACTCAATGGAAGGAACTCTGTAAGTTCTCATCACGAACTTCTTCATCCAAATGACTTCTTTTACAAGATTCGATGCAAAGAATATACTCACCGTAGTGGAATCTGCAATGTGCTCGCTTGGAACTCTTCCAACCGATCGCACCTCCATTACAAATGAACACATATCCAGAGGTAGACTTTCTATCATCGATATCGATTGGAAATCGAATCGATAACCATCCAATTGCAAGTCTCCACCTCCATAAATCAAGAATAAATCCTTAGTTCTTCTCAAGTACTTAAGGATATTCTTGACTATCCATGTTCCAAACTGGATTGGATTGATACCGCTAGTCAAACTAATAAAGATATGCGATATCCGCCTAGTACACAACATTGCATACATTAAACTTCCAATAGCGAAGCATATGGAATCCCGCCATCTTATCTCTTTCTTCGTGTGTTTTTGGAGACATCTCTTTAGAAAGGTGGATACCATGTCTCACTTGGTAACAATCCTCTCTTGGAATCAAGCATGTTAAACCTCTTTAACACCTTTTCCAAGTATAGACTTTGGGATAAACCAATTATTCTTTCGCTCTATCTCTATAGATGCGAATCCCAAGAATATAGGTTGCCTCCCTAAGTCTTTCATGGAGAATGTATTTGACAACCATACCTTTATAGTCGTCAACATACGTATCATTACCCATCAATAGTATGTCATCCACATATAAGACAAGGAAAGTGATAGCATCACACTAACCTTCTTATATACACATGGCTCATCCTCATTTTTGATAAAACCAAAAGATTTAATGGCTTCATCAAAGCGGATGTTCCAACTCCTCAAGCTTGTTTCAACCCATAAATGGATCGCTTTAGCTTGCATACCTTGGAACCATCTTGGGATTCAAATCCCTTAGGTTGTTCCATGAAAATGTTTTCTTCAATGTATCCATTGAGAAAAGCCGCTTTTGACATCCATCCGCCAAATCTCATAATCATAGTATGCACTATTGCTAATAAAATCCTAATTGATTTAAGCATGGCAACAAAGTAGAAAGTCTCCTCATAGTTAATTCCTTGTCTTTGGAGAAACCCTTTCGCTACTAGCCTTGCCTTATAGATCTCTACCTTTCCATCAGAACCAATTTTCTTCTTGAAAACCCATTTGTTTCCTATAGGTACAATACCTTCAGGTGGGTCAACAAGATCCCAAACTTAATTCTTATACATGGAATCAATCTCGGATTTCATAGCATCAATCCATTTTGAAGAGTCTATACCTGATATAGCTTCTTCATAGGTAAGTGGATCATCCCCATGATCTACTTCTTCATGAGTAGACAACTCTTGTTCTTCTTCATGAAGAAAACCATATCTCACCGGTGGGTGAGATACCGGTTGTTCTACGAGGAACAAATTGTAGATGTTTCATCAATGGGTATAGGTTGACTAGATGGATCTATATCCATCTGATCTGTTGGTTGGTCAGAATTCTCCAATTCTAACTCTATTTGCCTTCCTTTGCCTCCTTCTTGAACAAATCGTTGTTCAAGAAATGTGGCATCTCTACTTAGAAGTAGGCAAATAAAAATAATATCCAAAACTATCTTTTGGATATCCAACAAATCGACCTTTTACGATCCGTCTCCAATTTATCAATGTTCACTTTTTTGATATAATGGACAACCCCAAATCTTAACATGCTTAAGACTTGGTTTTCTTCCATGCCATATCTCATAAGGTGTGGAAGAAACTGATTTTGATGGAATCCTATTCGAATATATAAAGTCGATTCTAATGCAAATCCCCAAAAGGAGATTGGCATATCTCAGATAGCTCATCATACTACGCACCATATCCAATAGGGTACGATTTCTCCTTTCGATACACCATTTAGCCGTATGCGTTCTGGAGGAGTCAGATGAGAAACAATGCCATGCTCTCTCAAGTATTCATCAAATTCAGTACTCAAATATTCACCTCCACGATCTGATCGAAGAGCTTTAATACTCTTTCCTGTTTGATTTTCTACTTCAGATTTAAATTCTTTAAACTTTTCAAAGGATTCATGTTTGTATTTCATCAAATACAAATACCCAAACCTTGATTTATCATCAGTAAAGGTAATAAAATAATGAAAGCCCCCTCTAGCCATTTCTTTAAACGGACCTCATACATCACTATGTATTAGTTCCAAAATATTTTCAGCTCTTAACCCTTGTCCAACAAAGGGTGTTCTAGTCATTTTGCCTTGAAGGCAAGATTCACAAGTTGGAGTAGGCTCAGAGCCCAATGAGGATAGAATCCCCATTTTCTCTAGTTTTGCAATCTTATCTTCTGCAACATGATATAACCTTAAGTGCCAAATATATTTTGAACTTGAGTTGGTTTTCACCATGGCATTGCATTCATTTAGATTGCTATACTCTGGCCAGTGGAAACACTTTTTTTACTGGCAATGGAAACACTTTCCTATTGGCAGTGGAGACACTTTCCTTTGCCTTTATCAGCTTTAGTCTTCCTTTTCTATTTAGCTATTTTCTTGGAAGGACCAGGAATTTGAGGTTTCTTTTTCTTATTGCCCTTCTTCTTGTTGGACTTTCCAGCAGAAGAAAATGCAACCAAAGCTACCTCTTTTCCTTTATTGCCTGGCATATTCTTTTGGGCAATAACCAGCATGTTGAGTAAACCAGCTAAGGTGCATTCTGTTTAGTCATATGGAAATTTGTCACAAAATTCCCAAAAGACTCGGAAGGGATCAAGGATCAAATCCGTCTGTAGTTGGAAATCCATGTTGAAGTCAAGATGTTCCAACTGCTCAATCACCAATCATCTTGTGGACATGATCCCCAATATTCATCCCTCAGACATCCTCATACGGAATAACTGTTTAGATATCTCATACCTAGCATTCTGTGTGCTCACCATACAACTCTTGCAGGTGAAGGAGGATCTCACTAGCACTGCATGTTCTCATGTTGCTTCAGAACTCATTACTCATGGAAGCAAGCATGTAACACTTAGCTCTCATATCATGCTCCTTCCACTTGTCCAAAGTATCATGTTCCTCTTGTGTGGCCTCTAGAGGTAAGGGACCAGAACATTTGAATATAGAACATATCCTATATGTTCAAGGTTCAGACAAGTTTCAAATTTCTTAGCCAATCGATGCATTAGGTCTGTCAACCTATTGTGATCAAGTATGCTTGCAAGGATATTGGATGGTGGTGGTTGTTTTGTGCTCATTTTTATCGAAAATTAATTGCGAAATAACCAGATTAATTAGTAAATGTATCATGTAATTAACCAAAATGATTATGGTCTTTTAATCAAATTGGTCCTCCCACTAACTTAGCGAATCCTACACTTCTAGAGTAGAAAACAAATCCTAGTTGGATGGATTTCTAGTGGGTGATTGAATTCTTATAATTCTATTGATCATCCTCAGTACATCCATTATTGGAATTACAATAAACTATAAGTGAGCAACTCCTTGCCCATCACATCTCATGTGAGGTTCAACTTTTACTAGCCCCTAATGCTCAAAATCTCAGGTACATCCAGTATTGACTTATCTTGCATTAGTTAAGTTGATCCCATTGAGCTAGTAATTATGCAAATAATTTTAATGTCCTCAGGTACATCCAATATTGGCCACCAAACCATTTACATATTTACAACATCTCATGCTTAACAATTATTCTTAAGAAAATCTCTTAAATTAATTGCATCTCATGCAACTATTTAAAATTTCTTAAAATAATTGCCCCAATGGAGGGCTTATGTTATAATTACTTTAATTATAGCATTTCCAACTTAATCATTTGTTTGGAAGATTTTATAGCCATCCTAATTACTATTAAGGTCTCACTTTGCACATTATCCATTTAGCATGCATATATCATATAATTGCATACATTCCCATACATCTCATGCATTCATGGATAAGCGAAATATGGTATGATCATGGACTTTCTAAGGGATTCAATCGAGCCACCAAGAATTGAATCAGGGCATTCCTAGGTGCATTTCATTCATTCATTTTACAAGAGTTGCTGAAGGAGTACATAATCAACACTTGATATTGAATTCTCCCACTGGTCCCACCAATGCTCTTGACCTCCTTGAACTTCTTGCAATCCAATATTACATAGTAATCCTTGGCATACCAAGGCGAATTTACAAGAACTTAAATAAATGAAATTACAACCAAAAATTATTACAAACTTAATAATACATGCCCAAAATAAATTAAAATAAATTAATTAATTTACAATCCCAAAGAAACATAAAAGAAATAAATCCAATCACATTGGTCTTTTATAGTCCATGATCATCCATCATGCATATCACTATTTAACAATTAAATAAAACATACATACTTAAATTAAATTGAATATCTCATATTCAACTTAAAAATCCAGATTTGAATATGATTCAAATAAATTTAAAAATTCAGATTTGAATCTCATTCAAACAAATTTAAAAATTCAGATTTGAATCACATTCAAACAACTTAAAAATTCAGATTTGAATCACATTCAAACATTTTTAAAAATCAGATTTGAATCACATTCAAATATTTTTAAAAATCAGATCTGAATTTTATTGAATCAATTTTAAAAAATCAGATTTAAATATGATTCAAACAACTTTAAAAATTCAGATTTGAATCACATTCAAACAACTTTTAAAATTCAGATTTGAATCACATTCAAACAATTTTTAAAATTCTGATTTGAATCATAATTTAATTGTGTGATTAAAACAACTAATTAAACACTTTAATTAGTCAAAGAATAGGCCTTAGATCATACAACAATTGCAGAATTAAAAGCCAAACCTTGAACCACCCATGGAACCATTGTTGCCGCCACCAATGGTGGCTTCTCCATGTGTGACGCCACATCTCATGATCCAACCAGCAATGAATCTCTTGATCTCATGATCAAACACACAATTAAATTATATAATCAACAATCTAAATGGCAAATATAGTGGCTCGATACCAATTGAAGGAACGGAAGCGTGAAAAACACAAGATTATACCATTGAATTCAAAAATTTTCACCTAGGGTCACAAGCACCATGCAAGATTTATTTTTATCTATTTGATTTCAATGATAAACAACATATTAAAACTCTTTTAATATGTTTTTGGATCTGTATTTGCCATTTAAGATTTTAAAATTAATCAGATTAATTTTAGAACCCTAGATTAAATTAAGAACGATTACACTAACCTCTTGATGTGCTGCATGTCTGCGCTTTGAGATTCGTCTTCAGGACACCAGATGTTGTCCCTCTAGCTTGTCCACACCAAGAACACCTATGGCAGCCCTTGAACAGCTTCTAAAGCCTTTTTCTATTAATTAGAAATTCAAGTTCTGCCTTTTAAGAGATTAGAGATGCAAACAGGACACTAGAAACAGTTTCTAGTGTTCTTAATTCAAGAGATTGATGGCTAATCTCTTTGAATTGATGAGAGATGAAGAGAAATAGCTGGAGAGGCTCAAAGTGGCGTGACATATGAGAGGAGAGGCTGCTGGTTATGTTTTCTTTTCATAACCCCACTTAAATAGCTAGGTTAACACATTAAACCCTAGCCACATGTCACCTTTTGATTAGCTCTAGGTTTAAGTGACCCAATCACATTGTGCCAAGTGTCAAACCTATATTTAATCTTGATTTTAATCATCTTACATGATTAAAAATATTTGGCAAGCTTATGTGTTATGCCATGTGTCACCATCTCATGGTGCCACGTGTCACACTGCAAAATGACCAAAATGCCCTCGTGTCTTAATTTTGAGTTCTTAACCCAAAATAATTATTTTCTTCTTCTAATTAATTTATATCAAATATAAATTAACTAATTAATCTCTATTAATTAATTTCTCATCAATTAAATTCATATTTAAACACTTTAAATATAAATTTAATTTATACTACACATCCAATAATCTAGATTTGGTTTCAAGTCATGCTAGGACTTTGCAATTTAATTGCAAACCAAATCTATTTAATTAATCAATTAAACTCTTTAATTAATTAATTAAATCATATTTAAATAGGTGATAACTTGTGTATGTGTGTGACTTACTAGGCTCATCACTAATTGGCAATGAGACATGATATCAACTCTTAATATCATCGAACTCTTTCTTACCATAAATGATTTCTCTAAATCATTTTATGAACCTCATAGACCATGGTTAACACCTAGCATAGCATGCCATGGCCACCCAATTAGTAATAAGATTTACCTTAAATGAACCTATAATCATATGTTACCATGCACTAGAATCTCTACATAAAATCCCAACTCAAGCCGGAGTCATGGTTTATGTCAAACTCCATTTGCTATGAATATTATGTTCTCTTTTAATTCCAGTTCTTGATTAAAAGATTTTTCTCATCGTAAACTCTTTGAATAAATCTATCTGTCTGCCAGAACTTGAAACATCAAGAACAATTAAATGAACATAGGATTATAACTCTATTTAAATAGAGGAACATATTCAATCTTGATCAACACCTACCTCCAAATATAACTAGCAGTGAGCCAACACATGCCCATATACCCATACATAGTACAAGTATGAAAGCGATCAAACTCAAACTACCTATATACAAGATAACTGTGCTATCTCGTGTCTAAAGATTATATGCCTCGATATGATTTATGACAAAACATTGACAAGAGTAAACTCCATGTGCTTGTCATAAGTGTCACTGGTTCGGCCTACTTATCATTTATAAGTGCCTATCAAGTTTGTTATATGGCATGAGACTCACCATTCCATCTTATTTATATCTCATATAAATAACTTGGGAACAAACATGAATACAATCTTTCTGGATAAGTCATGTCCTTATTATGAAGTATCCTCGATTGTGAACCTATTTATGATACTTTGTGCTAGAAATATTGTCACTCATATTCTTAACAACTTAAGAATAATATTTCTAACAAAATATCAATGGACCTTTTCTATTACACATAAATATATTATGTAAACGGAAAAGTGGAAATGCCTTTTATTATTAAAATATGTACAAGATACATACTAAATGATATGCTCTAGGGCATACTACTAACATGTTTTGGTTCGGCAGCACTTTCTTCAGTACTAGGTCTCCGGGTTGGAATTCGCATGGGCGGACACCTTTATCAAATGCCCTAGCCATTCTCCTCTGGTATAATTGCCCATGACATGCTGCTGTTAATCTTCTCTCGTCCAGCAGGTTTAACTGATCCAACCTTGACTGGATCCATTCTGATTCATCAATTCCTGATTCCTTCAGAATCCTTAAGGATGGAATTTCGACCTCAATAGGTAATACTGCTTCCATCCCGTAGACCAGTGAGTATGGAGTTGCCCCGGTTGAGGTCCTCACGGAAGTCCGGTATGCGTGAAGAGCGTAGGGGAGCATATCATGCCAATCCCTATACGTGACCGTCATTTTCCGAATTATCCTCTTGAGGTTTTTGTTTGCGGCTTCCACCGCTCCATTCATCTGGGGACGGTATGGGGAACACAGTTTCTGAACCTTCGGACCATTCAAGTTCTTGGCATTATCAGTGACAATTTCATTCGGGAGGCCATGCCGGCAGATGATGTTGCTTTTGAAGAATTTAAGAAACGTGTTCTGTGTAATGTGAGCATAGGATGTTGCCTCGACCCACTTGGAGAAATAATCGATGGCCACTAGGATAAATCTGTGTCCATTGGATGCCTTGGGATTGATGGGACCAATCACATCGATGCCCCACATTGCAAAAGGCCATGGTGAGACGAGGTTGAATAACTTGTGAGGTGGCACATTTATTGGATCCGCATAAATCTGACACTTATGGCACTTTCGGAAATACTCGATGCAGTCCTTTTCCATTGTGGTCCAAAAATATCCCCGTCGCATGATTTGCTTGGCCATCATGTGTCCATTGGCGTGGGTTGCACAGCTTCCCTCATGAGTCTCAAAAAGGATTTTCTTTGCCTCTTTTGCATCTACACATCTTAATAATTCGCCGCTGGAGCTCCTCTTGTATAGGGTTTCTCCACTGGGGAAGTATCCCAACGCTAATCTCCGAATCATCTTCTTTTCATTTTTGCTTGCCCCTGAGGGGAATTCTCTGGTTCTGCAGTAGACCAGGATATCATGATACCAAGGCTTTCCATCGGGCTCCTCTTCAACCATGAAGCAGTAAGCTGGCTCATCCCTTGCTTTAATCCTCAATGCTTGAGTCGTCTGCCCTTCTTCGATCTGAGCCATAACAGCTAGAGTAGCTAAGGCATCAGCAAATTGATTCTTGTCTCTGCTAAGATGGGTGAAAGAGATTTCTTCAAATTCCTTGATTAGCTCCAGTAGGTACTTCTGATATGGGATCAGCTTGGGGTCTTTGGTTTGCCATTCTCCCTTGTCTTGATAAATTATCAGAGCCGAGTCTCCGTACACCTCCAACTTTCTGATTTTCATCTCGATAGCAGCTTGTAGCCCCATTACACAAGCTTCATATTCTGCGACATTGTTGGTACAGTCAAATCTCAACTTGACAGCTATCGGGAAGTGCTTTCCGTCCGGAGATACTAGTACAGCTCCGATTCCATTCCCGGATAAATTGACTGCTCCATCAAAATACATTTCCCATACATCGGCTGGCCCGTCTTCTTCGCAGTCTACCTCATTAATATGTTCATCAGGGAACTCGAAATCCAGAGCTTCATAATCCTGGATAGGGTTTTCCGCTAGGAGGTCAGCAATCACGCTACCTTTCACCGCTTTCCGGGTCATGTAGACTATATCATATTGGGAGAGTATAACCTGCCACTTGGCTATCCTTCCTGGCACGAATGGGCTCTCGAATACATATCTGATAGGATCCATCCTGGAGATGAGCCATGTCTTGTGATTCAACATATAGTGCTTGAGGCGATTTGCTGTCCAGGCTAACGCGCAGCAAGTCTTTTCTAAGAAAGAGTACCTTGATTCACAATCATTGAACTTCTTGCTCAGGTAATAAATGGCCCTCTCTTTTCGGCCGGTATCATCATGTTGTCCCAAAACACATCCCATCGAGTTCTGCTGGACTGCCATGTACAGGATCAAAGGCCTGTCCGCCACAGGTGGAACCAATACTGGTGGATTTGACAGATACTGCTTGATTTTCTCAAAAGCCTCTTGACAAACTGAATCCCATTGAGTAGAGTTGTTCTTCCGGAGTAATCTGAAAATAGGCTCAGCTTTGGCAGTGAGATTAGAAATAAACCTCGAAATGTAGTTCAGCTTTCCCAGAAAACTGCGCACCTCCCTTTCTGTTTTTGGGGACGGCATTTCTTGAATAGCTCGGACTTTGTCTGGATCTACTTCTATCCCTTTCTCGCTACTATGAATCCCAACAACTTCCCGATCTAGCTCGAATATGCATTTAGCAGGTTCACTTCAAGTGGTATTTCCTGAGCCTTTCGAAGACCCTCCTCATCACCTGAACGTGGCTCTCTTCTCCCCTGGATTTGATGATCATATCATCCACGTATACCTCCACTTCTTTATGCATCATATCGTGGAATAATGTGACCATTGCGCGCTGGTAAGTAGCCCCAGCATTTTTCAACCCGAAGGGCATGACCCGATAGCAGAATACTCCCCATTGAGTGATGAAAGCAGTTTTATCCTTGTCTTCTTCGTCCATTGGGATCTGATTGTATCCTGATGCCCCATCAATACACGAACACCTTCCCAATCCCGCAGCATTGTCAACTAACACATCAATGTGGGGGAGAGGGAAATCGTCTTTCAAGCTAGCTTTGTTAAGATCCCTGTAGTCAACGCACACCCTGACTCTCCCGTCCTTCTTCATTACCGGGACGACGTTAGCCACCCATTGGGGATATTTGACCACTTCCAAGAACCCGTCATATCGCTTTCTTGACTTCATCGAACTTTGAGCGGTGTCGATTCATTCTTCTTAGTTTCTGCTTCACCGGAATCGTTCCTGGAATTAAGGGAATTTTGTGCGTTACTATCTGAGGGTCCAAACCCACCATATCATCATAGCTCCAGGAAAATACATCGAGGAATTCTTTAAGCAGACTGATCATATCTCCCAATTCTTCACTCTCTACTACCTTAAGTTCCCTTTTTACTTCTTCCGTGCCCAAGTTTATTGTGTGCGTCTCGTCTCCACAAGGCGCGAGGGAGGGCTCATCCTTTTCACCGTCTTCTTGTGTAAGTTCTTCCTCAGAATCACTTGAAGTAATGGCAGTTATGGGGATTTCAAAATTAACCAGAGGGATTTCTGAGTCTATTGGATTATTAGGTGTTAATTGATGAATGGTCCTGAATAAGTAAAGAATAGAACGTGTTATAAGGATGGAATTAAAAAGGAAAGAAAGAGAGTATTGGATTTAAAATGCGTTATCAATTCATTAATATTAATGCCATAAGAAAAGGTCCATTTACAATATTACACTTGTCACCATGGACAAAATGATCAAGTGTTGATAACCAAAGGTACTTTACTCGAGATTGAGTACAGGGATATCCTCTGTTGTCCAGTTGTCCAACTCCTGCCCCTCAGCCATTGGCGATACTAGGGCCTCGTACAAGGAGTCCAGTTGGATGACATCGATGGATGGATCATCGGGTGATTCTTCTGTATTTGCCGGATGTTGAATGACCGGTTTGGTGAAGATCTCCGCGATTCTCGGGACTACTTTCATCTTTCCCATCTTCTGGTCAAACCTCTGATCCCGAAGCATTTTCCTCATCCAGAATCGCCCATCCACGAGGGCATCCTCCTCATATCCCAAACCACTACGGCCCACCTTCTGAATAGCCGGTATGGGTTCCACGATTCCTTGCAAGGCGGTGCCCAAGCCTTTCCCCTCTTGATACCCGTTCCTCGACATCACTTTGGCCACCATAGCCATAGCCCCCTCCTTCCCGGTATCTTGCAGTTCAAGGGCCTGGAAAGAACTTTCCAACGATTCCTCGGCCGCTTCCACATAAGGAAGTGATTGCGGCTTGGTGACCAGTATGGCTTCTTCGCCCCTTACAGTGATGATTTTGCCGTCCTTAATGTATTTGATCTTACGTGCAAAGTCGAAGGAACAAAGATTCGAGAATGGATCCATGGCCTTCCCTACTGAATAGTGTAAGCCGTCTCAATGTTCATCACCTGGAACGTGACGTTGAAAGTACATGCACCGACTTGGATTGGCAAGTCAATGTCTCCCAGCACCTCTCTCCTGGTACCGTCAAAGGCTCTTACCACCATAGCACTCTGACGTATATATGATTGGTCGACTGGCAGTCTGGCTAAGGTAGCGCTAGTCAGTACATTGAGGGCTGATCCGTTATCGAAGAGGACCTTGGCCACTATACAACCCTTACACTTCACAGTTACATGTAGAGCTTTATTGTGCCCTAAGCCTGCGGGGTCTACCTCCTCTTCAGAAAAGGCTACAAAGCTGGATGCCTGGATTTGTTCTACTATCTTCTCAAACTGCCCCGGAGTAATGTCGGGGTTTACAAAGGCTTGATCCAGGATTCTTTGTAAGGCTTGTCGGTGGACTTCCGAGCTCAGGATCAGTGATAACAGTGAAATCCGGGTGAGTGTTTTTCTCAACTGCTCCACCACATTATACTCGCTCTGTTTCATTATTTGGAGCAGCAGTTCTTCATCTTCCTTGTGCTCAACAGGTTCTACTTCCCCTGCTTTCTCAACCTCCTCTTCCGTGTTTCTTGATGACTCTCCCATTTTTACTTTCCCTTTCCTCCTCTCTCTTTCTTCGTTCCCGTAACACCTCCCACTTCGAGTTATAAACTCGACTTCTTGCTCAGGTGGAGAGGGCTTTGTTGTGATAATGGGCTGAGAACTGGTCTGGGGAGTAATGTCGCTGTGTCCAAAGATAAGTCATCCTGAAGTGCTCATGAGGAGCGAAACATGGTTTTGGTGGTGCCGGAGGTGAGACAAGACTAGGAGCCGAGGTACTGCTTGATGCTCCCTGAGTGAAAACATGGAAATTATAATTCCATGGAACAGTGAGTATTGGTGACGGACTCGAGGTGGAGTTCGGATAACCGTTACTGGCGGTGAGGCTACCGGGGGTGAGAAGGTGATTCTGGGTTTGGAGGTAGAAGCATTCTGGCTGTATCCAGTGGTGTTCACTCCCTTTTCCGTCTTCAGCCTTGTCTGGCATCTCAGAACCTTGAGAGACAATAAGTTCCGGACTTCTTGCCTGAACCCCTCACAATCTCGCAGCTCATGGTCAGCTGCCCCTCCATGGTAAGGACACCCCGTACTCTCTTCGAATCCCGCTACCTGAGGGCAAAGGTAGCCTTCCCTCATCGCTACAGCAAAAATCTCCTTAAAGTAAGGAACCAGCTTATCCACTTCTGGTGTTGATCCTTCTCCCTTAAACTCTATCATATTTACACCACTGCCCGTATTATGGTTAGGCAGTGGGTTTGAGGTAACGTTGGGGAGGGAGCCATTTCCCTCGATCTTCAACCACCCATTTCGGATTAAAGCGTGCACTCTCCCTCTGAGTGCCCCGCAGTTATCGCTGAATGCCCTTGTGCCCCTCCATGGTACTCACAACGGGCAGTGGCATCATACCATCTGGGGTATGGTGGCTGGATTGGGTCTAAGGGGACTGGTACAATTTGGTTTATACCGACAAGGTATCGGTATATTTCACTGAGTGGGAGGGGAAGAGGTGGATCAGGGTTTCTTGGGGGCCTTGGATTATTTTGTGGTGGTCTTGGTTGAGCAGGAGGAGGAAGCGGTCATGGTTGGTAATTTGTAGGTGGGGGATATTGTGGGCGCGGGTGTGGATAATTTGGGAAGGGAGGTGGGATATTTGCGATGGTTTGGCCAGGAGAGGAAGGATACGGCCGGTAGTTGTTTTGGGGGAATGGGGAATAATTGTTTTGACGGGTGACAGAATGTACCTCACCCTCCTTTTTCTTGCCAAAGCTGGCAGTCTTCTTTACAGGGTTCTCTGCCGACTCCTGCAGTCGTCCCATTCTTAAGTTGGCCTCAATTCTCTCACCCGCCTGGATGATGTCAGAGAAGCTGTTGGAAGTGTTTCCAATCATCAAGTTGAAGTAGGGAGCCTTCAAAGTCTCGATGAACAAAGAGCATAGCTCATTGTCAGTCACCGGGGGATATACTTCCGCCGCCTTTTCCCTCCATCTCTGGGCATACTGCTTGAAACCTTCCCGGTCTTTCTGTGCCATGTTCTGGAGGTCTCTCCTTGTGGGTGCCGCATCACAATTGAATTTGTATTGCTTCAAGAAGGTATCAGCTAAATCCTTCCAGGAGTGCAGCTTGCTCCTGTCCAATTGTATGCACCATCTTAGAGCCGCTCCGGAGAGGCTCTCGTGAAAGAAGTGAATGAGAAGTCTGTCATCTTCTGTTAGGGCAGACATTTTGGCAATATAGGTTGCCAGGTGGATGCGGGGATCTGAGTTCCCGGTGTACTTGTCAAAATCCGGAACCTTAAATTTGGGTGGCACCACCACATCTGGCACCAGCCTTAGTGATGCCACATCCACAAAGCCATACATATTCAGCCCTTCAATTGCTCTCAATCTTTCCTCTAGAGTAGACAGTTTCTCATTTTCTTTTGACTTATTTTCTCCCCCTACTGCGTGGAATACTCCCCCAGTTGGGAGATGAGGGGTGAAGTGAATGGGAGGGATCACATTTGAAGGGTATGGGTCGGTGTTTTGAACGGTTGGGTAATGAGAGTAAGGCAGGTCATTATTTGTAGTAACCGGATTGACAGTGATTGTTGGGTCCGGGATGGGAGACTGAAAGGTAAAAGAAGTTGAAGCTTGGTGAGGATCATTTGTTGGAGGTGGTGGAGGAGGTAATGGCAGGCTAGACTCTTTGTCGGTTTATTCAGGATATTTCTCTCATTAGTCTCATAAGTTCTGAGACCTGGTCTTTCAATTCGGAAACTTGCCCCTGTAGGTTCTGTACTTGTTCCTGATCTTCCATTATCTTCTTTGTCCGAGATCTTATTAAGTACACTCGCTTAGGTTGAACCGTGTGCTTGGTCAGACTTACTTTGTTCGAAGCAATATTGATTTCCTGTGAGGGGTAAAAAAAAGAAAATTTTAAATGAACTTTGAATTTTGCAAAGAAACTAAAAGTCCTGGTCTGGACGAAGGATACAGTGGCATTTGAGAGCCAGGTTGAAATCTGTAAAAGGACAATCGCGTCAACTTTATCATGGCATTGCCCGATAGTCTGACTGTGAATGACGGGATTGAATGCGCATTTATGATACCTGTCCATATAGCGCATTCAATTTTTCACATAACCCTAGCGAGGGAGTTCCTACGGGAGTCATATTATTCATTCACAAATTTACTAAACAATGATCCAAAAATCATTTCATTAACTGAATAATTTGTACACCATATTCTTTACATCGGCCTAGGCTCTGGGAGGTTCTTTATAATGAGATGACATTTTCTGAGATACTCATATAACCTTTCTTCTTGCTTGGCAGGATCGAATGCTTTCAGGGCATACTCGGATTCAGGTAATAGTTCTTGTTTTCCCTGTGCTATTGTTCTCTCCAGCTGGTCAACATTCTCTTTCAGTCCTTGATAGAGAGCAGCTTGTTTTTCTTTCTCTTTCCTTTCTTTAGCACACTCTTTCAAGATATCGTTGATGAGTAGTGCTTGTTCTTTTAATTCAAGCTTCTTCTTTTTGTTTTCTTGCTTATACTCTTCAATGAGTATTTCTTGGTATTTCATCTTTTCCTGAAGCTTACTATTCTGCACTTTTATTTCTTTGGCCTCAGCTTGAAGAGAGTCTTTTTCCTTTTCCCACTACACCTCTTGCTTTTCGAACTCCATCCTTTCGGCTTTTGCCTCTTCCTTGAGTCTTCTCACCCTTCTCTTAAGTTTCTGCTGTTGGTCCTCCAATTGTTTCATTCGTTCTTGCAGCTGTGAGTTCTCGGCATTTGCCTTTTGTAGCGAGTCAACCAGGCGATTATCAGCTTCCTCTAATAGGGCGTTTTGGCGAGGGTTGCTGTCCTTGAATTCTCTGATGAGAGTGTTCTCGGTCCCTGTCAGTTCTCCATTTAAGATAATCGCCCGAGGCACTTGGGCCTTTGGGTGATTTCTCCATCAGAGTGATGTTTTCCCAAGACTTGCGAGCCATTTTCAACCCTTCTTCTTCCTTGAGCTCATGGTAGAAGCGACCTTGGTGGTATTCTTTGATGTTGATCACGGACTGTGTTGAGCCAAACTGCCTCATTACCAATGCCGGAGTGTAACTTGTATACCCGGTTACTCCGATTAGGGATACCGACTGATTACCCCCTGTACTGATCAGAACGGGTTGGCCTGACGTCCACAGTTTCCTCCAACAGTAATCATGGCTATTGAAACTCAAAATCCGTTCCCACCACTGCTGTTCATTTTTCAGACTGATTACTAACCGGGTCATTCTCTTGATGGGAGGCTGGTCAAGGTACCAAGTCAACCCCTTCGTCTCCACGGGACACATGTGACTGATAATCCAGAGGTATAACAGTTGAGAACAACACTTAAGGGACCCTTTGCCCTGTTGTCTGCAGTAGGTAAGGGTTAATAAAGTCTCCGCAAGGATCGCCGGTATTGGATTGATCTGCTGCCTTTCTACTGTCCAGAACACTTCCACCGCGTTGCAAGTTATGATTCCCAATGGTCCTGGGAACAAAATCAGACCATAGATTCCCAAGGCGAGTGCTACCGAAGCTTGATCCCACTGTTTCTCTCGGAGGCATTGATCTAACCATTTCTGGAGATATGTCCAATACCAACCATGCGTGTTTCCTTTGGCGGTTTCTTTTGACTTCACTTCTTCTGGGGGAGTACCCAACATATGTGCCAGTCGTTTCCAGGTCTGCCTATGCTCGAGGTGTAGGTAGATCCGGTTCTGCAATGAGTAAGGAATCCCTAGCAATGTCTGATATTCTTCCATAGTGGGAACCGTATCAATGTCATTGAAAGAGAATACCCCGTACTTAGAATTCCAAACCGACAACATGGCTTTTAATGCCGGGATTTGGACCTTGACTTGCATTAAGGTTGCAATCCTTCCGTACTTCTCTTCAAATCGTACCTTGACCTGATCGGGAAGCGACCTCCATCCATTAGACAGACCCTCGAGGTTGTTCATTCTGACCTCTATTTTATCCAGATCTAGTGAAGGTATTGAGCTAGCGTGTGCCTCGGAAACATCATTTTGCGAGGGTATCGACCTATGAGCTGATTTGGACCAAAGTTTAGCATGCTGAGCCTCTTCTGCCGACTGACTCGAGGATGCCATGATAAAAATGACGCCTACCCTTTTACAGACTCTTGGTTTGGTAATGCCTGCGGGAAAATTCGTTAGTAAGACAAATTGGGGTAATTTTGAATCATACTGTTGACAGGGTGACACGTACACATTTATCAAAGTAGGAAAATGTGTAGGTGTTCTAGTAGGATTCAAGATTACCCTCAAAAAATGAACAAAAAGAAATTAAAGCAGAATAGGGTAAGAGTAAGTATGCCCCTTTTGTCCTGCAATAGGGAGACTCCTAATACCGGGCGAGCGCTACCTATCTGGATAGTTCTATCTCATAAGGTAGTTTACTATGGCTTTCAACTACTATGATAGTTTAGCTCAGGATCTAATTTTCTAAAAGTCACAGGTTCTCAAATTGCCCCTACTGTAAACAGTAGAGCCCCATTCTATCCCCATGATATTATCGGGAAAATTCCACGGGTATCACGGTGAATAGAACGAGTTTCAATTTGAGCAGAAGCCTTCACGGATACTAACGGGGTAAAACCCACGGGTACCGCTACATGACCCCCTCCTACTTTCCTAAAAGGGTAAGAAAGCCCGGGTTAGGACCATAGTGTGTGAGGACATCGTGTGAGTGTTCAGTGTGTGAAGGGACACCTTTACCTCTTCCCAATTCAGGGGGATTTTATTTTTCCATTTTTCCCTTTTTCCCTTTTTTTGAAATGAAGAGCACTGTAGGAAATAGAACAGGCAAAACAAAATAGTTAGCAGCAATAATAATTAATGTATAAAACATCGCCGAATGGGCCCATCTAACTATAATTTGATCTAACAAAATTAAATCTACTTTTGGACCACTAGACCGGGGTTAAAATCATATCCCCAGTGGAGTCGCCAAGCTGTCGCAAGGGATTTTGCGGTCGCCTGGACGATCACTCACCGAAGTGGGAAAAGTGAGGAGTCGCCACCTTAGTTTTGAGGGAAACTAAAGAAAACCATTTGGGAAAATAAATTAAAAATGAAACCACTTCAAAACAGAGATTCTAGGTTCGGGGTCCGTAAACGGGTGGGGAAGGTGTTAGGCACCCCACCTCGTCCCTTAATAAGGGTAAGTAGATTTAATTTTGCGTTCTTTATAAATTAGTTAAGAGGGCTCGGATGGAAATGTTAATCCTTTTTTCAAAAGGAACATTTGATTTCTCACTGAATTTGGATCACCCAGATACACAAGTAAATGAGACAACCTTAGTGAGTTGGTGTCGAGAATCATCTTGGTTTTGGGGATTATTTTACGTACAGGTTAAGATTTGATGTGAGAATCGGATAAGAACTCTCCTCCGATCTCTTTTAAATTATTTATTAAAATTTTGGAGGGAGATCGGATAAGAACCCTCCTCCGATCTCCTCTAGACATTTATCAAAATTTTTGAGTTGAGACCGGATAAGAACTCTCCTCCGATCTCTTTTAACGTTTATTAAAATTTTCGAGTTGAGACCGGATAAGAACTCTCCTCCGATCTCTTTTTAATGGTCATTTATTAAAACTTTGAGTAGAGACCGGATAAGAACCCTCTTCCGATCTCTATTTAATAGTTATTAAAATTTTGAGTTGAGACCGGATGAGAACCCTCCTCCGATCTCTATTTAATAGTTATTAAAATTTTGGGTTAAGACCGGATAAGAACTCTCCTCCGATCTCTTTTAGATTAACAGGAGCCTGAAAGGGACTTTTCCGATCTCCCGGATTTTAATTTCAGCTACATGACATAAGAGCCTAAAGCTAAGGATTCTGGCATTCAAAGATGCTGGGGATAAGGCTTCTCGATACCTTTTGGCTAGATGGGGAAAACTAGACTTGATTTACCGACCTTCCATGTATTCATTTTACCAATATCTATTAATGACCGATCTATTCTGTTTTGTTTATTTTGGTTTTATTCCACTTTATGACATCTTTGTCGAATTCTGTTTCACGTCGACCTAATAGTTTGGCTATCTTCCTGACGCGTTATTCAGGTTCCCTTTTTTAAAAGAGATCCTTAAGTTGCAGTTACCTACGTCTTACCGGACCATTTACACGCTACTAGGAGCTAGAGAACTTGCATTCAGAAATGACGAAGATGAATGAAATGACAGACTAATCACTAAAGAGATAACTCGAGAGTAACATTCTTTTGGGTCCTTTTGCACAAAACGAACTTGGAGAAAATCACATACGTAAGAAGAACAAAGAAAGTGCGAAAAATAAATGTAAACACTTAGTAAAACAACAATATGAGCTCTTACCTGTGAGGAGCCAAATCTACTGAAATAGCTACGGGGTGGCAAATAGAGATAAGACAGTGGGTGATTAGCTTTGAGAGGTGATGTTCGTCGGGAAGTGAAGGGAGCTTAGCTAAAATATAATCAGATTAAGATAAAAGCCGAGTGGAATGAAGTTTAGCTTAGACAGTGGGATTGAAAACAGAGATGATGAAGGGCTGAAAGTGAGGGTGTGACCAGATAATGAACAAACTGGAAATGTAGAGTTCCAGTATTCAGAATCCTTTTCAAGAAACACTTGAGTAAAATAGTTTCAAAAGTTTTTCCAATCAACACTTCAAAGTAGCAGAATAACAAACTGAATGAAGTTTTCAGAGTTCTTCCTCTATAATAACAGCGTTTCTTTTTATCCATCCGTCCTCCTTGAACAGTTTTTTCATGCAGGTATTTATAGGAATTGGGCGCTCCCCGTGAAGGGTCAGGATTTATTTTGAGGGAGATGAAGGGCCAAGATTTCGAAGGACATGATCGGATGTCCAGGAATTAAAGAGAATCAAAATGAATGGCTGAGATCCCTCTTCAGAACGTTTGTCCTTTTCTTCTTTCAATCTGACGGTCCCAGATCTTCTTGTCCGGAACGATCTAAGGGCTAAGAGCGAAAGACGCTGGTATTGTCGTCTTCTCTCTTGATCCATTCCGGGTTTGTCCTTACAAGTGAGATCAACGGTGGAGATTGGGATGTACAGGACTGTCATGACATACCCTGGTACTGTCAAAGATTGCGGCGATTCTTAGGCGCGGTGGAGATCTCGTGCATCGCTTTAACTACCTCGGCCGATTCGATTTACGGCATTATTGGGATTTGTCTTATTCTTTTTGTCTTCCGATCCTCCCTCTTCTCGATCTCTTTCACATGCTCTTTCCGATCTTTCATGCTGATCTCCCATCTTCCGATCTATTATTCGATCTTTCCCTTCCTCAGTCCTGTCAGTCAAAGCATTAATTGCCCCTCGATTCCCGAAGCGTTCGCTTCGTTTTCTGCTCAGCAATAAATGCTCATTTTCCCCTATATATACCCCTGTTGATAGAGACATTTCCTTCATCTGATTTTCCTCTCTTCCTTTCTTACTTTCCCTGTTCTAGCTGCTCCGGTGGAAGTTCCGGCCATGATTGTGGTTTTTGATCTCTTTCCGATGAGCTTCTTTAACCACCGGCTGAAAATTTACGATCCCGGTGATCGCATAACCCCAACTGACGATGGTGAGAGAACTGGATTTGACCGATCTGTATTGCGGACCTCGGTTGTACCGATCTCGAGTCGCTCAACTGAGTTCATTCGGCTTCTCATCACATTGAGTGTTCCGACAGCGGATTAAGTTCTGATCGGCGGCAGTATCCTTGGGATCAGTTATAAACTGATCCTTAGATCAGCCTTTTGATATAATCAGATCTCCAATGTATTCCGATCCTTAGAGATCGCCCAAATGATGTAATCCGAACTTTTGGAAATAAAGACTTCATTTTGTCGATTATCATCTTATTATTTTTGCATTGATTATTTTTGATCTCTAATGTGATTATCCGATCGTTCTTTACGAATGACACTTAATCGATCAAAATATTCAACTTATTATGCCGATCTCCAATTAACCGATCTCGGAACATTCGAATATTTGAGAGAAGTGTCTGAACAGCTGTCGAGTCCCACCAATCGATGCGTTGCCTAGAACCTCACGAGCATTAAATGCTCGGACTAGTATAAATAGGGGTGGGAGGGTTAGCCAGTTGTTCTCTCATTCCATTTTCAATCCCCTGCTCACAACTTTGAAGTTCTCTCGTTTTCTCAAGTTCTTCCGACGATCGACTCGGTAAGGGCTTTGATCTTCTTTTTTAGTTTAAGTTCTTTATTTCTTTTGAAAATGAGCGGTGCCGAAGGTCAAAGAGCAGCGAGCCCTCCTTCCATTCAGTTCTCATGGTCGTCCGATGAAGAAGAAGTAGTCGGGCCAAGCACGCAACCTGAACCTCCTAGGGTCTCCCTTCCAGAGCGGGGGCGGGTCAAACCATCAAGGCGTGCACCTGTTTCAGGGAGGGAGACTCTCCCTATAGATGAGCTACCGTCGATTCTTCGAGTATCCGATCTGCAATCGTTTAGCCAAGAATACAACATTCGGCCTGATTCGTATGAGCTAATCAAGTGCCACGGCGATCTTCGTGTCGATCACTCCTTTGAAGAGAATGACATGGTTATGGTGTACGAGGAACGCTTAAAGGCGGTCTTGGTTCCTCTAGATGACTTCTATAAGGAGGTCCTAAAACTTCACCGAGCGTGCATTGCTCAAATTCACCCTAACTCGTGGCGGATCTTGGTAGCCTTCCGAGGTCTATGCCTATCTAAGGGAATCAGACCTACGGCTAAAGTGTTCGCCGAAATTGCACTAACTCGCCGAAAGGATGACGAACATCGGTTCTTTCAGGCGAAGCCTCATTGCGGGCTCTTTTTCGATCTGCCCTCATCCCTTAAGAATTGGAAGAACCGTTTCTTCATTCTGAGGAGCAAAGATCCGAGCTGCTTTGAGGACTTCCCCCGTAGCTGGTGGTACCAGGGGCCCTTGCTTCCGAGGCACATTACCCTGAACCAGGAGGAAAGCTTAATAGTGATGGATCTGAAGAGTCTGGCCGCCACTCAAAAGTATTCTTGTTTGGATGCGGTGACTGCCGAGTTGCACCATTGGACCATTCAACTGCTCACCGGCCAAGACCGCGAACTTCCGCTCTCTGACCTCGGCATTGGTATTTTCTATATCCCAGCTCTCAGGACCTTAGCGATCTCACTGACCTTTTCTTTGTGCAGGTATGGCGGGTGGTGAGGGTTCTAGGAAGCGGAAGAAGGACAAAGAGATCTCCCGGAAAATAAAGGAGATGAAGCGTTCGGAAATGCTTCGAACACCTGGTCATGAATCTGGGGAAGTACAAGGGGACCCGCCTCAACCTTCGGATCTGCCGACCGCTGAAGCTGTCCGATCTCCTCCTAGATTGGAAGAGCAGCCTCCGGCTCTTCCAGTTGTTCCAAGCTCAGAAAGGGGTCCTTCTCAATCTTCTGGGAGGACCTCTTCTCGTGGCGCTCAAAAGCTAATCGAGTCCCTGAAGAATAACCGGACTGTTCGGGAGAACCCCGGTTTTGCCCAAGTCTTGGGGTCTTCCATCTTCCTTCGGGAGGATCGAGACAGGCTATCCTCGAACAGCCTTGACGATATTTTGACTCAATCCATGAGCCTGAACGTGGAGTGCCTGGTGAATCAGACCATGGTTTGGGAAAAGGTTCGTGCAGGTAAGGAGATCAGGAAGAAAAATCAGGAAGTGGCTTCCCTCCGATCCCAACTCTCATCCGCTCAAGATTATATATCTCAAGTTGAGGGGCGGGCGAAGTTTTATGAGGACAGGGTGGCCGAACTGAATCTTGTTCTGGCTGAAAGGAATCGGGTTCTCGGAGAAGTCCAGCGCCATGAGCCAACGAAGCCGCTCAGTCGCCCAACTCATCGAAGAGCTTAAAGAGAAAGACGGGGAGCTTAAGGAGAAAGATGAAGAGATGGTGACGGGAATAGCCGGGGCCTATGTGAATGCTCACAAGGACCTCTTGGTCGAACTCCAGAAGCGTTACCCAGGGGAGGACTTCTCTTGGATGGCCGACCTGGCTCCTGAGGGCGACGATGAGGACAGTGAGGAGGAAGCCGAGGGTGAGAGAGAGAGTGAGCAAAATGTAAATCAGGCTGGGGGTGACCCTCCAGCTGAATAGCTTGTACAAAAAATGAAATGAAATGGGCTCTCTTTTGTTCAATGAATGGATGTGATTGGAAAATCTCTGAATTGCCTAAGTATTTGATTGTATGAGCATAGCGAAACAAGAACTAAATGCAATTATTAATCTAAGTATAAGAGATCGGAAAGCACAATAAGCATGAGATCGGTGGGGAAGAAATGCTGAAAAATTGAAAATTTAACTTGAACACTTAAGATCAGAATCCTCATTAAACCGAACCAAAACCTTAGCTCCTAATCTTTCGAAAAGGAGATCGGCAATAAAACTGGTAAGAAAAGATCTAGTGCCAGTTCATTTCGTTTAGTAGGAATATGCTTGACGGGTCCTGAGTTTCGACAATGGGTTTGAGAGATCGGTGAGCGATAGACTGGTAAAGCTTTGACTGATGCGAGAACTTAACAATTTGATTCGATTCTTTGCGGGGAGAGATCGGAATAGTGACAGCCTATCAAAGAGGGATCGAAAATGTGATTAGCTGTCCGAAGGAGACTTAGTACCGGGGATCGGTTTCAAAGTTTTATTGATTTTGGGGATCGGCCAAAATATGGTGTCGACACCTACAACTGTTATTTCTTCATTCTCAGCAGTTTTCAGAGAGATTCTCTTCAATTTACAATCTACTATTGCCTGTTGATGGGATAACCAATCCATTCCCAAAATCACATCAAACTCATGGAAAGGCAGTTCAATTAAGTCTGCTGAGAACTCTTTCCCTTGAATCTTCAATAGAAAGCCGTTATACACCTTGTTTACTACCACACTGTGGCCTAACGGATTTGTGACCAGGATGTCTTGGTCATTTTCCTCTACTGGTTATCCCTTTTCTACAGGCAGCTTGATACAAATATATGAATGAGTAGATCCAGGATCCACTAATGCATGCACAAAAGTATTATAGAGGAGGAACGTACCCTTGATGACATCTGGAGCATCCTATTCCTCTTGTGCCCTTATAGTATAGGCTCTGGCTGGTTTTCTGCCTTCTGCTCTCTCCACAAACTCTGATACAGGTTTCTGTGAAGTACTGGCTGCCTCAGCCTTACCCGGTGCAACACCCCTAAGTTCGGTAGTGCATTCTACTGTTCCTGTGACCAGTGTTATCCGGACAGCTAGGATGCCTAGAATGTCTCTTAAAAATACATGATATTACACTTGGAAAATGTCATGAAAAATTAAATTAGTTGTACATAGTTTAAATAGCAACAATTAGGAGCTAAATGAGGAATATGAAAACTTTAGAATATTAAATACTTAATTTAAGTTAGTGGTCCACTAACTCCACTTAAGTGGACATGTGAGCAGCATATTTTGGATAGAAATTCACCTTCTTAAACCTTACCAAAGACCAGCTGAAACTAAAAGAGATAGAAAACCTCCATGGGCGCATGTTACAAGCTTCATGCAAGCTTCAATCCTTCATCTCCAAGCCATTTTTCCACTTGATTCCTTTACAAAAGTTGTTCTGCACCACTTGGGCAGTAAATAAGCAGCAAGAAGATCAAGTTTAGTTAAGGTTTTGAAGAGTTTCCAAAGTGGGAAGTAGGTATTTTTGATGCTTGCTTCATTAAAGTTTGTGTGGGTGTTATGGGTAGTTGAATTATGGAAGGATTTTTGAAGTTTGATGAGTTAAGGGAGAGGTATATTTTTGGCAGCCATGGAAACTCCATAAGAATAGTTTATCCCTGCATGTAAATAGTATATTAAAGTGTTGATGAAGTGTTTATGTGTATAGGAATAAATTGGGTGATGTATACTAAACATATATGTGAGTGTACACTTGACTTTGGAAGCTTGGAAAACTAATTGAAGAAGATTACAATTCGGCAATTGGAAGTGTGGACCAAAAGAATGTTGTTTCATGGTTTGGTTTAGGGAATTTTATTGTTGAATTATGGTGCTTGTTATGGCAGCATGTACATATGTATAAAGGTGTGAGTTTGGACATGTAAATGAGCTAGGTATGTGGCTAAATTGTTTTGGCCATAACTCACTCAAAATAGGTCCAATTGACCTAAAAGTTTTACCATGAATAGTTGAGACATATATCTACAAGTCTTACGAAGACACCAAAGCCCAGAAATGACCATAAGCAAGTCAAATAGCTTGCACAAATTTGCGTCCAAAAACTGGCCGAACCTAAAATGACCTAAAGTGACCAATTTTGGTACATTCTGACCAGCAAACTCAGAATAACCTAAAATTTTGCCCCGCGTACAATAAGACATAGATCTACAAGTTTGTAGTTTAGAACGAAACCCAAAAACCGAGGGAACTAGGTCGTCTGGCTAGGTCAAATTTGTATACCGAAATCTGACAAATTGTAATAAAACGCAATATACATGGAAATGAATTTGGTAACATGTACCAATATTAAAAGGCTACAAATGTGACATATTGGTAATATTAAAACCTAATTCACCTAGACTACATCAAGGGTCGACATCTTAGGTTGACTAAGGAAATAATAGAATTCAATAAATTAATTATTAAGCTTTATCCATAGAGACAGTTTAAATGAGTACTGAAACACTTTAAATTGTGTTTCTCAGTTAGCAAATACTCAGGGAAAGGGAAGAAAACACTGAGTCAGAGCCAAGAGACAGTTATCAGAGGTTTGTGCACAACTAGTTTTTAACTGATTTTGTTATGAATATTTCATATGATTAAATGATATATTTTTCTTATGTATTATGTTTAACAAGCATTGGATTTAATTCAATGATTATTGAAATTATTATAGTATGTATGAATTTAGCTTTGTGAAATGGTATTTCCACAAGTATTAAGCACTGTTGTGGATTAAGTAAATTATGTTTTGGAAAATTGTGATAGAATATGTTTTGAATTGTGATGGGCAATTTGCATAGAAAAATGCAAATTTATGAATTGAATTGTGATGAGCATAAAAATTATTGGATATTGGAATTAACTTTGAGTCGAATTGTATTGTGATTTATGCTCACTAAAAGGATTGTGATATTGTTTTATATCTCACTATAGATGCTTGACAAGGTTATTACCCGTCTCTCTCATTTGTTGAGAAGACAATGGAGTTAGTTGTGTTTTGATTATCATGGTACGTGCACAGGCTTAGATTCTCCTCTTATTAGAGGTTAGATCTAAGTTCTTATTTGTTATGGCCCTTTCGGAAGATTCATTAGTGTGATGTGTACTGTGCACGATGATTCGACCTCCCCGACCATAGGGAGTTAAAATCTGATTCGACCTCCCCGACCATAGGGAGTTAGAATCACCCCTTAGATGGCCCTTTCGGATTAGTTTTGCATAGTTAGTGAGATACATAATGGCTTTTGAGATACATAATACATAATGGTTTTTGAGATACATAATGGTTTCTGAGATACATAATGGTTTTTGAGATACAGAATGTTTTTGAATAGTAAAGAATTGTGATTTCAATTATGATTTATGTATAATTGATTTTGTTGGAATTACCTTAAATCCTTAGTTATGATTTGATAAATTGAATTTCGTGATCAAAGTCATTTTATACAAATGATTTACATTATTTGCAATGAATATTTTGAGTTTTGTAATTTGATGAGTATTTAGATTTCCAAATTATTTGCTGTAAATTTTGTCAATTTATATTGCACTATGTTTTAAATTACAATTGTGCACCACTGAGTTCATCACTTAGCGATAGCTTTGTATGCTGTCGCAGGTGAAAAGAGCATAGAGCAATTGAGTAAGCTTCTTTGAAGAGACATTCAGATCAATTCCAGGTTTACCCATGTACACAGGTTTTGATGTATGCATGTAATAATATGTATGTAAATTATTTGAGCAGTTGTATAAAAACTCTTGTAAAATATTTTGGTATATAATTAAATGTAAATTATTGTAAATGTAAATTTGAGATTTCATTTACCTGAATAGTTTTGTAATATTAATTTTTGAGTCTTGTAATCAATGAAATGTTTCTTTTATGATTAGATTGGTTTGAAAATGAAATGATTGATTAATGAGATTGTATTGTGAGATGAAATGAAGTTTATTGGAGTTGTATTTGAGAAAACATATTAGGAGTATTTTCTTTTGCAGGATTGAAGAACTGTTTTCTCAAAATACAGTCGGCACTTTGCCGAAATCTTAAAAAAAAAAAATTTATAACACCAGATTTTAATCGATGATTTAAATTTCACAAAAATTGTTTTAAAATCCCTTATAGTATATCTAATGGGTTATCGGTAGGCGAAGTACGATAATTCATTAGGTGTACTAAGAGATCATGTTACATCTTACGGGGGAGTAGGGTGTGACATATTTTGTGGTATCAGAGCAATGGTTTTAAAGTAAATTTCAAACTGTGAATTTGAAATCTTTTTGTCGGTAACTACAACTGCTCAAATGTTTGATACATATAGTACATTTACATCATAAATATGACTAATGGAGAGAAATCTCCTTGTGTTGGTTATACAGGAATAGAAAATCTTGTGAAAAGATATGCAAGAGAAGAATGAGATAATAGAACAGTCCGTGATGGCAGAAGTACAAGTTGAGGCCCCAGCTCCTCAGAGTGTCGAAGGCCCGACTGTACCAGTTTTACCGGTACAAAATACTGTACAAATGGCCTAGTAAATGGCCACTTTCTTTCAACAAATGGCTGATACTCTTTCAGCTCAAGCTCAAGCACAAACCCAACCCCCCACAAAGGCAACATGAAATGGAGAAGAGGGAGAAACATATGGGTCAGAGCTCGAATAGTAATTTGGGGAAGAGAAAAGAATTTGAGGAACCCCGAGCTCAGGGATATGATAGAGGCGGACCATCAGGGCATAGAACACCAAGATCTAGTTGTCGAACAACTAAAAGTTCCTATTCTACCTGTTTCTGCCATGTTTGTGGTAAGCTACATGGAGGTATTTGTTGTAAGGCCTCTGGAGCCTGCTACAATTATGGAAAGCTTGGACACTTTGTTAGAGATTATACTAGACCACCTCGACCTACTCTCCAAAGTTCACAGACAGTCAGTAAAGGTCGAGATAGAAATAGAGTTGGTACTCCTCACAACCATAACATAGTGAATCAACCCGAATATAGTAGCGCACCAGTCAGAGCGTCCACTATGTGCCAAGGAAAAAGAGCAAAAACTTTGGATGTAGCTGCTGTTAAGTTCTTAAATTTTGAAAGAAATAATTAGTTATTATTTGATCCCAGCACTACTTTGTTGTATGTTAGTGTTAAAACTATATGTTATGTTGCTATTTCTTTACATGGGAATGAATTTTGATGTATTAGTGACTAGTCTTTTAGGATAAAAACTATAATAACAAGTATGATTGACATTAATTTTGGAAGAAATGTTAGCTAAAAGTATTTTCTAACACACCATAGAGTATAAAGTTAATTGGCGAGCCTGCTTAATGTAAGGCAAGAGGACCTGAAAGTAAGTTACAGTAATAGAATTGCTGTAGATGAGGGCAAAGATGTTACTTTTAGTAATTGTCAAGGGATATTGTAATCAGAATCGGTTTAGGATATTAGTGGATTCGAGAAAGATAAGATGTTAAAAAACCTAGTCCATGAGGTTATAACGTAGTGACTATGTAATGTTCTCGATGTTTGTATTGTAAGCTGCAGATTACAGTACCGACACGGGATTATTGTGTAGAGCTACGTGCTTCCTCGTGGTACAATAAACTAAGAATATTTGTAAGTAATCTATAATTTGATACAATTACGCCCAAATAGAGTATTATTACGGGAAATAAATGTGAAAATTCTAGTCAAAAATTTCAAACTTCAGAACTAGCCTATCGAAAGAATACACTTGTAACGTAGCTAGAGTCAGTGACTCGGTTCCAGTAATGTGAACTAACAGTACCACAGTAACTGCTATAAGCTTAGAGATATCAGTAACTCTTATGATCCTCAGACGGATGGACAGTCGAAACAAGTGATTTAGGTAAATTTTGAAACTCATTGAGTTTCTATAAATAATGAAATGAAATGATAATAATAACCTGTAAAATGTAATAAGCCTTCGAGAATATACTGAGAACTTGTGTCCTTGAATCCGAGGGAAGATGGGACAGATACCTTCCACTAACAAAATTTGTATACAATAATAAGTGTCAAGCTAGCATACAAACAACACCCTATGAAACACTATAAGGGAATGGATAACTATGGATTTTGTGATGAGACTTCCGAAGACACAGAATAGTCATGATGCAGTATGGGTTATAGTTGACAGACTGACCAAGTCTGCTCACTTTTTGCCAGTTCAGATGGACTATAGCCTGGAAAGATTTGCCAGATTGTACATATATGAAATTGTAAAACTGCATGGAGTGCCAGTATCGATTGTATCTGACAGAGATCCTAGGTTCACTTCTAGATTCTGGGGTAGTCTTCAGAGAGCCCTAGGAACTAGATTGAACTTCAGCACAGCATTCCACCCACAGACAGATGGCCAATCTGAGAGGGTTATTCAGATATTGGAGGATATGCTACGGGCTTATGTGATTGAGTTTGAAGGTAGTTGGGATACACACTCGCCTTTGATTGAGTTTGCTTACAACAATAGCTACCAATCAAGCATTGGGATGCCTCCATATAAAGCTTTGTATGGTAGAAAGTGCAGAACTTCCCTATGTTGGGATGAAGTAGGTGAAAGAAAGATGATTGGGCCAGAAATTGTTCAGTGGATAGAGGAAAATATCAAATTGATCAGAGATTGACTCAAGGCGGCATCAGACCGACAGAAGTCCTATGTCAATATGAAGAGAAGAGATATTGAATATGCAGTGGGTGATAAGGTATTCCTCAAAGTTTCTCCTTGGAAGAGGATTATGAGATTTGGCAGAAAGGGGAAACAGAGTCCTCGTTTCATCGGACCATATGAGGTTCTGGAAAGAGTGGGTCCTTTGGTATATCAGCTAGCATTACCTCCAGAGCTAGAAAGGATACACAGTGTCTTTCATGTGTCCATGTTAAGGAGGTACAGATCTGACCCATCTCATGTGCTATCAGTTGAAGAGATTGAGGTAAATCCAAACCTCTCATATGAGGAAGAATCCATAGAAATTCTGGCATATGAGGTGAAACAGCTGAGGAATAAATAGATACACCTAGTTAAAGTGCTGTGGAACCATCATTCAGGCCAGGAAGCTACTTTGGAACGTGAAGAGGATATGAGGAGACAACACCCACAGTTGTTCAGAAACTAATGCTAGGTAAAATTTCGAGACGAAATTTATTTTAAGGGGGGGAGAATTGTAACACCCCTAAGTTCGGTAGTGCGTTCTACTGTTCCTGTGACCAGTATTGTCCGGACAGCTAGGATGCCTAGAACTACATTTAAATATTGATGAGGAGACATAAAATAATGAAATACAAGAAAAAAAATACAAGAAAAATAAAGAAAAAATAATAGCAATGAAATGTAACCAAGTTAAACGAGCCGAGAACCCTAGCGATGGGTGACTGTAGTGGGAAGTTGCGGCGTGGACCATTGACTAGCCCTGGACCTCGGGGAACCCTGGAAAATATTTTTTAAAACTTAAATAGACATCTAGTGAAGTATAAATATCATTACAAATATCAAAAAAAAATTAATTAATAAGTACAAAGAAAAGTGAGAAATCGAGAAAACGACAAAACTCGGTGTTACTGAAAAATCGAGAATGCAATCCGAACAGGGGCATTGTGGTCATTTGACATCCCGAGTTGTCTTTGACCTAAATGTCCATTAAAAATACATGATAATACACTTGGAAAATGTCATGAAAAATTAAATTGGTGGTACATAGTTTAAATAGCAAAAATTAGGAGCTAAATGAGGAATATGAAAACTTTAGAATATTAAATACTTAATTTAAGTTAGTGGTCCACTAACTCCACTTAAGTGGACATGTGAACAACATATTTTGGACAGAAATTCACCTTTTTCAACCTTGCCAAAGACCAGCTGAAACCAAGGAAGATAGAAAACCTCCATGGGAACATGTTACAAGCTTCATGCAAGCTTCAATCCTTTATCTCCAAGCCATTTTTCCACTTGATTCCTTCACCAAATTTGTTTTACACCACTTGGGCAGTAGATAGGCATCAAGAAGATCAAGTTTAGTCAAGGTTTTGAAGAGTTTCCAAAGTGGTAAGTAGGTATTTTTAATGCTTGCTTCATTAAAGTTTGTGTGGGTGTTATGGGTAGTTGAATTGTGGAAGGATTTTTGAAGTTTGATGAGTTAAGGGAGAGGTAAATTTTTGGCAGCCGTGGAAACTCCATAAGAACAGTTTATCCTTGCATGTAAATAGTAGATTAAAGTGTTGATGAAGTGTTTATGTATGTAGGAATAAATTGGAAGATGTATACTAAATATATATGTGAATGTACACTTGACTTTGGAAGCTTGGAAAGCTAATTGAAGAAGATTACAATTCGGCAATTTGAAGTGTGGACCAAAAAAATGTTGTTTCATGGTTTGGTTTAGGGAATTTTATTGTTGAATTATGGTTCTTGTTATGGCAGCATGTACATATGTATAAAGGTGTGAGTTTGGACATGTAAATGAGCTAGGTTATGTGGCTAAATTGTTTGTAATTTGGACTTGATAAATTCTGTACTATAAGGTGCATATTGAGTGTGATTACAAGCTGCCAAAATGACCAAAAATGTGTTGTGAAATGTGTTTATGTTATGGTACAAACCAGAAATGGCATGAAGGAAATGATTTGATAAGTGTTAAATGTGTAATTGATGAGTGGTGAATAATGTGCAATAGGGCAGTGTAGATTTTGGCTTAGAACCTTAAGTGTGTGGCTCCAATTGGTATGAGACCAATTGGAGGTGAAACTAGGCACAAAATGTGCCAACTTTCATGAAGGAAGCTTACTAAAATTCTACTTGGAAGGTAACTTGAAAAATGACCAAATCCGGATTAGTGCATTTAAGGCCTGAAAATTGACTATTTGGGCAGTAGTTAGTGTTTTGGCCATAACTCACTCAAAACAGGTCCAATTGACCTGAAAGTTTTACCATGAATAGTTGATACATATATCTACAAGTCTTATGAAGACATGAAAGCCCAGAAATGACCATAAGCAAGTGAAATAGCTTGCACAAATTCGGGTTCAAAAACTGGCCGAACCTAAAATGACCTAAAATGACCTAAAGTGACCAATTTTGATACATTCTGACCAGCAATAGTAAAATGACCATAGCTTGGTCTAGTAAACTCAGAATAACCTGAAATTTTGCCCCACGTGCAATAAGACATAGATCTACAAGTTTTTAGTTTTGACCGAAACCTAAAAACCGAGGGAACTAGGTCGTCCGGCTAGGTCAAATTTGTATACCGGAATCCGACAAATTGCAATAAAATGCAATATAAATGGAAATGAATTTGGTAACATGTACCAATACTAAAAGGCTACAAATGTGACATATTGGTAACATTAAAACCTAATTCACCTAGACTGCATCAAGGGTCGATATCTTAGGTTGACTAAGGAAATAATAGAATTCAATAAATTAATTATTAAGCTTTATCCTTAGAGACAGTTTAAATGAGTACTGAAACACTTCAAATTGTGTTTCTCAGTTAGCAAATACTCAGGGAAAGTGAAGGAAACACTGAGTCAGAGCCAAGAGACAGTTATCAGAGGTTTGTGCACAACTAGTTTTTAACTGATTTTGTTATGAATATTTCATATGATTAAATGACATATTTTTCTTATGTATTATGTTTAACAAGCATTGGATTTAATTCAATGATTATTGAAATTATTATAGTATGTATGAATTTATCTTTGTGAAATGGTATTTCCACAAGTATTAAGCATTGTTGTGGATTGAGTAAATTATGTTTTGGAAAATTGTGATAGAATATGTTTTGAATTGTGATGGGCAATTTGCATGGAAAAATGCAAATTTATGATTTGAATTGTGATGAGCATAAAAATTATTGGATATTGGAATTAACTTTAAATCGAATTGTATTGTGATTTATGCTCACTAAAAGGATTGTGATATTATTTTATATCTCACTATAGATGCTTGACTAGGTTATTACCCGTCTCTTTCATTTGTTGAGAAGACAATGGAGTTAGTTGTGTTTTGATTACCATGGTACGTGCACAGGCTTAGATTCTCCTCTTATTAGAGGTTAGATCTAAGTTCTTATTTGTTATGGCCCTCTCGGAAGATTCATTAGTGTGATGTGTACTGTGCACGATGATTCGACCTCCCCGACCATAGGGAGTTAGAATCACCCTGAAGATGGCCCTTTCGGATTAGTCTTGCATATTTAGTGTGATACATAATGGTTTTTGAGATACATAATGGTTTTTTGAGATACAGAATGGTTTCTAAGATACAGAATATTTTTGAATAGTAAAGAATTGTGATTTCAATTATGATTTATGTATAATTGATTTTGTTGGAATTACCTTAAATGGTTAGTTATGATTTGATAAATTGAATTTCATGATCAAAGTCATTTTATACAAATGATTTACATTATTGGCAATGAATATTTTGAGTTTTGGAATTTGATGAGTATTCAGATTTCCAAATTATTTGCTGTAAATTTTGTCAATGTATATTGTACTATGTTTTAAATTATAGTTGTGCACCACTGAGTTCATCACTTAGTGATAGCTTTGTATGCTGTCGCAGGTGAAAAGAGCATAGAGTAATTGAGTAAGCTTCTTTGAAGAGACATTCAGATCAGCTCCAGGTTTACCCATGTACACAGGTTTTGATGTATGCATGTAATAATATGATGTAAATTATTTGAGCAGTTGTATAAAAACTCTTGTAAAATATTTTGGTATATAATTAAATGTAAATTATTGTAAATGTAAATTTGAGATTTCATTTACCTGAATAGTTTTTTAATATTAATTTTTGAGTCTTGTAATCAATGAAATGTTTCTTTTATGATGAGATTGGTTTGAAAATGAAATGATTGATTAATAAGATTGTATTGTGAGATGAAATGAAGTTTATTAGAGTTGTATTTGAGAAAACGTATTGGGAGTATTTTCTTTTGCAGGATTGAAGAACTGTTTTCTCAAAATACAGCCGACACTTTGCCAAAATCTTGAAAAAAAAAATTTATAACACTAGATTTTAATCGATGGTTTAAATTTCACGAAAATTATTTTAAAATCCCTTATAGTATATCTAATGGGTTATCGGTAGGCGAAGTACGATAATTCATTAGGTGTACTATAGGATTATGTTACATCTTATGGGGGAGTAGGGTGTGACACCCGGCTTTCTACCCCTTGGAGCTGGAGGCGTAGGCCTAACAGTTGATACTGGAGTGGATGTTGCAGTTCTACGAGGACAATCTCGGACTAGGTGGTCTGTAGACCCACACCGTAAATAAGCACTTATCATCCTCCAACATTCACCCTTATGCCATTTTTGGCAATGTGGGCAAGCAATAGATACTGTTGGGGCTAGTCCCTTGAATCCTGTCCCTAGAGAGCTAACCATTGAAGGTGTGGATTGGCCTCTCCTTGGTGCAAAGTGAGATTGGGCCTCTATGACTGACCCTGACTTGGTGCTCTACTGAAACTCTAAGTAAGCGAACCTCTGAATTTCTTACTAAGGGCAGAAGATGCACCGGTTTGACCCTGACCTCTTTTCTGTTGTCTATCCCTTCTGTTCTGCTCATTCATTCTAACTTTTTCAACCTTCAGTGCAGCTTCCACTAACTTGGCAAACTCTGTAATCCCCAAGGCTGTAATCATTACTTTAATGTTATTATTGAGTCCTTCCTTAAAATTCTTGCATCTCTCTACCTCATTAGGGACTATTTCCTGCCCATAGTGGCTCAGCCTGACAAATTCTCTTTCATATTCAGCCACTGTCAGCTGTTTCTGGCTTAGGGTAATAAATTCCCTTCTCTTCTCTTCTAGGTATACACTGCCCACTGTCGTAAGGGATTTTGCGATCGCCTAAACGAACCCTCACCGAAGTGGAAAAGAATGAGGAGTCGCCACCTTAGTTTTGAGGGAAACTAAAGAAAACCATTTGTGAAGACAAAGTGAAATAAAACCACTTCAAAACAGAGATTCTAGGTTCGGGGTCCGTAAACGGGTAAGGAAGGTGTTAGGCACCCCACCTCGTCCCTTAATTAGGGTAAGTAGATTTAACTTCGCACTCTTTATAAATTAGTTAGGAGGACTTGAATGGAAATGTTAATCCTTTTGACAAAAAGAATATTTGATTTTTCACTAATTCGGATCACCCAGATACATAAGTAAATGAGACAACCTTAGTGAGTTACTGTTGTATGTTAGTTTTGTTTGAAGGGCTATTTTATTAGAATCCAATTTTTGAAATTGGATGAGAGCTCTCCTCCGATCTCTTTTAAATATTTATTTAAATTTCAGATTGAGAACCAGATAAGAACTCTCCTCCGATCTCTTTTAATATTTATTAAAATTTTTAAGCTTGAGAACCGGATAAGAACCCTCCTCCGATCTCTTTTAATATTTATTAAAATTTTTGGATAGAGAATCGGATAAGAACTCTCCTCCGATCTCTTTTAATATTTATCAAAATTTTTAAGTTTGAGAACCGGATAAGAACCCTCCTCCGATCTCTTTTAATATTTATTAAAATTTTTAAGCTTGAGAACCGGATAAGAACTCTCCTCCGATCTCCTTTAAAATATTTGTTAAAATTTTTAAGCTTGAGAACCGGATAAGAACCCTCCTCTGATCTCTTTTAATATTTATGGTAGTCGGATAAGGATTTTTTCGATCTCTCTAAATTTTACCTATCGAGAGGGCCTAAGGCTAAGGGTTCTGATGTTCAAAGGTATCAGGGGGTCTGTGCAAGGCTTCTTTAACTTATTGGTACCTTAGGACTGGGCAGGGGATTCCAAACCGAATCCTCCGACCTTCCTATATGGTCGCCTCACCAGCATTTTTGGTAGCCGATCTATTCCATTTAGTTATCCAGGGTTTGGTTTTACTCTGTCTTATGACGTCTTGCCCTATGACCTACTGAGTCATTCTAGTGACTCAGCTTTACCATTTTCCAGGCTTATTATTCAGACCTTTCATTATTTCAAAAGGACTCTTAAGTTGCCGTTACCCATATCTCATCCAACCACTTATGTATCGCTTGGAACTAGATGACTTACGCTCAGAAATAATAAAGATTAATAAAGGTATCGACACGGAAATAAACTAGAGCACAACCTTTCTCTGTATCTTTCTAGCGTGATATGAACTTAAAGAAAATAACATACGTAAAGAAAGAAAAATGGAAATGCGTAAAACAAGAACTAAACTTAATAAAATGGCAACATGAATACTGACCTGTAAGGAGTCGATTCTAGTGAACTAACCAAGAATCACAAAACGCAATAAGATTGCAAGTTGATAGCCGGGAGACTAAGGTTCGCCTTTGAACAAAGAGTGCTTCACTAAATGCAATCGAGTCAGAATTATACCCGAGTTTAAATGAGATTGAGCATGGGCGATGGAAGTGAAAATAAAGATAACAAGGAACTGAAAAATGTGAATGCTACGGGATAATGAATGAGCTGAAAATGGAGAGTTTCAGTGTTCAAAATCTTTTAAGAAAACAGTTCAGAAAACTGGTTCCAAAAGTTCTTCTTATGAAAACAGAGTAACGATCTGAATTAAATTTCAGAGTTCTTCCGCTATAGTAACTTCCTCCTTTTTTTGTCCGTCCACTGAACAGTTTTCATACAGGTATTTATAGGGACCGGGTGCTCCCTATGAAGGGTCAGGATCTATTTTGAGGGAGATGGAGGGTCAGGATTTCGAAGGACATGATCTGAGGTTCAGGAATTAAAGAGGATCAGAACGGACGGCTGAGATCCCCTTCAGAATATTTGTCTTCTTCCTCCTCTAATCTGATGGTCCCAAATTCTCTTGTCCGGGGTGATCCAAGGGCCAGGAGTGAAAGGCGCTGGTTTTGTCGTCTTCTTCTTTGATCCAAGGGCTCCGAGCTTGTCCTTACAAGTAAGATCAACGGTGGAGATTAGGATGTACACGCCCTCGACGACTCTGGCGCATGTCAGAAATGCGGGCGATTCTGGGGCGTGCGGTTAAGATTTTTACTGCATCGCTTTAACTACCTCGGCTCTGATTATGACGATAATTGCCATGAGCTGTCTTATTCTTTTTGTCTCCCGAACTCCCCTCTTTTCTGGTCTTTTAAACGTGATCCTTTTTCGATCTCTCATACCGGTCTCCCCTCTTCCGATCTCTATCATTCCAATCCTTCCCGGGCCGGTCAGGTCAGCATTAATCGATATTTTCCGAAGCGCTTTCTTTTTGCTGTAAAATAAATGTATTTTTTCCCCATATTATATACCCAAAAAAGAAAAGACTTTCCTTTTCTCTTTCTTCCTCTCTTTATTCAATTTTTAGTTGTTCGTTGGAGTTGAAGTTTGGCCATGATTGTGTTGATTTTTTTCGATGGACCTCTTTATTCCCCCCCGAAAAAATTCGACCGCGAATGAAATAATCGTGATAACCTTATCTGATGATGGTGAGAGAACTGGACCAATTAACCGATCTGGATCACGGACCTTGATCGTGCCGAACTCGAGTAGTTCAACCGGTATAATCGGTGAACCGATTTCGGTCGAGGAGACTACTAATGTTCCGCCGACCCTTGGCGGTTGCTCTTCCAAGTTTATTCGACTTCTCACCACATTCGGTATTCTGACAGCGGCTTTCCTCCACATTGGGTGTTCCGACAGCGGCTCGATTCCGGTCGATGACATCCTTTGGATCAGTCACAATGTTGACTTTGACATAGGTCCTTTAGATGGGATGTTCCATCGGTCTCTGAGATCGCCCAAATGATGTATTTTATTTTCAATGTAATCTGATCTCTAGAGATCACAGAAATGATGTAGTCCAATTTTAATGCAATCCGATCTCTAGAGATCACCGAAATGATGTAGTCCAATTTTAATGCAATCCGATCTCTAGAGATCGCCCAAATGATGTAATCCGATCTTTTGGAAATAAAGATTTTATTTTGTCAATTATCATCTTATTATTACTGCACTAATTATTTTTCGATCTCTGAAGTATTTACCCGATCTGACCTTTAATTTAAATGACCCTAAACCGATCCGCAATTCAAAAGATTTATCCTAATCTGCCGATCTCTAGTTAGCCGATCTCTTTATGGAACTTCCGGAATATTCATGAGATGCGTCAGAAACAGCTGGCAGATCTCGCTGACCGATGCACCGCCTAGGATGCCGTGAGCATTAAATGCTCGGACGAGTATAAATAGGGGTGGGGGTTAGCCATTTGCTCTCTTGTGTCATTTTCAGCTTCTCGCGAACAACTTCAAAATTCTCTCGTTTTCTCAAGCTCTTCCGACTCCGATCAAGCTCCGGTAAGGGTTTTGATCC
Organism: Hevea brasiliensis; assembly: GCF_030052815.1. NCBI lineage: Eukaryota > Viridiplantae > Streptophyta > Magnoliopsida > Malpighiales > Euphorbiaceae > Hevea > Hevea brasiliensis. The sequence continues at coordinate 91,347,919 of NC_079504.1, read as the reverse complement.
TTCTTTTAGTTCAAATTCTTTATTTCCTTTGAAAATGAGTGGTGCCGAAGGTCAGAGAGCGGCGACCCCCCTTCCATCCAGTTCTCGTGGTCATCTGATGAAGTAGAGGTGGTCGGGCCAAGGGCGCGACCTGAACTTGTTAGTAGTATGCCCTAGAGCATATCATTTAGTATGTATCTTGTACATATTTTTATTAATAAAAGGCATTTCCACTTTTCCGTTTACATAATATATTTATGTGTAATAAAAAAGGTCCATTGATATTTTGTTAGAAATATTATTCTTAAGTTGTTAAGAATATGAGTGACAATATTTCTAGCACAAAGTATGATACTTCATAATAAGGACATGACTTATCCAGAAAGATTGTATTCATGTTTGTTCCCAAGTTATTTATATGAGATATAAATAAGATGGAATGGTGAGTCTCATGCCATATAACAAACATGATAGGCACTTATAAATGATAAGTAGGTCGAACGGTGACACTTATGACAAGCACATGGAGTTTACTCTTGTCAATGTTTTGTCATAAATCATATCAGTGCATATAATCTTTAGACCTGAGATAGCACAGTTATCTTGTATATAGGTAGTTTGAGTTTGATACTGCTTTCATACTTGTACTGTGTATGGGTATATGGGCATGTGTTGGCTCCTACTAGTTATATATGGAGGTAGGTGTTGATAAAGATGGAATATGTTCCTCTAAGTAAATAGAGATAAAATCCTATGTTCATTTAATTGTTCTTGATGTTTCAAGTTCCTGGCCAGGACAGATAGATTTATTTAGAAAAGAGTTTTTGATGAGAAAATCTTTTAATCAAGAACTGGAATTAAAAGAGAACATAATATTCATAGCAAATGGAGTTTGACATAAACCAAGACTCCAACTTGAGTTGGGATTTTGTAACAGAGAGATTCTAGTGCATGGTAACATATGATTATAGGTTCATTTAAGGTAAACCTTATTACTAATTGGGTGGCTATGACATGCTATGCTAGGTGTTAACCATGGTCTATGAGGTTCATAAAATGATTTAGAGAAATCATTTATGGTAAGAAAGAGTTCTGATGATATTAAGAGTTGATATCATGTCTCATTGCCAATTAGTGATGAGCCTAGTAAGTCACACACATACACAAGTTATCACCTAATTAAATATGATTTAATTAATTAATTAAAGAGTTTAAATTGATTAATTAAATAGATTTGGTTTACAATTAAATTGCAAAGTCCCTAGCATGACTTGAAACCAAATCTAGATTATTGGATGTGTAGTATAAATTAAATTTATATTTAAAGTGTTTAAATATGAATTTAATTAATGAGAAATTAATTAATAGAGATTAATTAATTAATTTATATTTGATATAAATTAATTAGAAGAAGAAAAATAATTATTTTGGGTTAAGAACTCAAAATTAAGACACAGGGGCATTTTGGTCATTTCACAGTGTGACACGTGGCACCATGAGATGGTGACACATGGGATTACACATAAGCTTGCCAAATGTTTTTTTAATCATGTAAGATGATTAAAATCAAGATTAAATATAGTTTTGACACTTGGCACAATGTGATTGGGTCACTTAAACCTAGAGCTAATCAAAGGGTGACATGTGGCAAGGGTTTAATGTGTTAACCTAGCTATTTAAGTGTTGTTATGAAAAGAAAAAGCAACCAGCAGCCACTCTCCTTTGTCACTCCACTTTGAGGGTTTTCATCTATTCTTCTTCATCTCTCATCAATTCAAAGAGATTAGCCATCAATCTCTTGAATTAAGAACGCTAGAAATTATTTCTAGTGTCCTGTTCACATCTCTAATCTCTTAAAAAGCAGAACTTGAATTTCTAATTAATAGAAAAGGCTTTAGAAGCTGTTCAAGGGCTGCCATAGGTGCTCTTGGTGTGGACAAGCTAGAGGGACAACATCTGGTGTCCTGAAGACGAATCTCAAAGGCGCAGACACGCTGCAGTGCATCAAGAGGTTAGTGTAATCGTTCTTGATTTAATCTAGGGTTCTAAAATTAATCTGATTAATTTTAAAATCTTAAATGGCAAATACAGATCCAAAAACATATTAAAAAAGTTTTAATATGTTGTTTATCATTGAAATCAAATAGATAAAAATAAATATTGCATGATGCATGTGACCCTAGGTGAAAATTTTTGAATTCAATGGTATAAACTTGTGTTTTTAACGCTTCCGTTCCTTCAATTGGTATCAGAGCCACTATATTTGCCATTTAGATTGTTTATTATATGATTTAATTGTGTGATTTGATCATGAGATGATTGATCCATTACTGGTTGGATCAAGAGGTGTGGCGGCATGCTTGATGAACTCCAACATGGTGCGCATGGCTTTGGAAGATCATGGTGCGCATGGTTGTTATTAAATTCTGCAATTGTTGCATGATGAAAGGTTCATCATATGACTAATTAAAATGTTTAATTAGGATTTTTAATCACACAATTAAATTATGATTCAAATCAAAAATTTTAAAAATTGTTTGAATGTGATTCAAATCTGAATTTTTAAAGTTGTTTGAATCATATTTAAATCTGATTTTTTAAAATTGATTGAATAAAATTCAGATATGATTTTTTAAAAAATGTTTGAATGTGATTCAAATCTGATTTTTTAAAAAATGTTTGAATGTGATTCAAATCTGAATTTTTGAAGTTGTTTGAATGTGATTCAAATATGAATTTTTAAATTTGTTTGAATGAGATTCAAATCTGAATTTTTAAATTTATTTGAATCATATTCAAATCTGGATTTTTAAGTTGAATATGAGATATTCAATTTAATTTAAGTATGTATGTTTTATTTAATTGTTAAATAGTGATATGCATGATGGATGATCATGGACTATAAAAGACCAATGTGATTGGATTTATTTCTTTTATGTTTCTTTGGGTTTGTAAATTAATTAATTTGTTTTAATTTATTTTGGGCATGTATTATTAAGTTTGTAATAATTTTTGGGTTGTAATTTCATTTATTTAAGTTCTTGTAAATTCGCCTTGGTATGCCAAGGATTACTATATAATATTGGATTGCAAGAAATTCAAGGAGGTCAAGAGCATTGGTGGGACCAGTGGGAGGAATTCAAGATCAAGTGTTGATTATGTACTCCTTCAGCAACTCTTGTAAAAATGAATGAATGAAATGCACCTAGGAATGCCCTGATTCAATTCTTGGTGGCTCAGAATTGAATCCCTTAGAAAGTCCATGATCATACCATATTTACTGCTTATCCATGAATGCATGAGATATATGGGAATGTATGCAATTATATGATATATGCATGCTAAATGGATAATGTGCAAAGTGAGACCTTAATAGTAATTAGAATGACCATAAAATCTTCCAAACAAATGATTAAGTTGGAAATGCTATAATTAAAGTAATTATAACATAGGCCCTCCATTGGGGCAATTATTTTAAGAAATTTTAAATAGTTGCATGAGATGCAATTAATTTAAGAGATTTTCTTAAGAATAATTGTTAAGCATGAGATGTTGTAAATATGTAAATGGTTTAGCGGCCAATATTGGATGTACCTGAGGACATTAAAATTATTTGCATAATTACTGGCTCAATGGATCAACTTAACTAATGCAAGAAAAGTCAATAATGGATGTACCAGAGATTTTGAGCATTAAGGGCTAGGTAAAGGATTGAACCTCACATGAGATGTGATGGACAAGGAGTTGCTCACTTATAGTTTATTGTAATTCCAATAATGGATGTACCTGAGGATGATCAATAGAATTATAAGAATTCAATCACCCACTAGAAATCCATCTAACTAGGATTTCCGTTTTCTACTTTGGAAGTGTAGGATTCGCTAAGTTAGTGGGAGGACCAATTTGATTAAAAGACCATAATCATTTTGGTTAATTACATGATACATTTACTAATTAATCTGGTTATTTTCTGCAGTTAATTTTCTGATAAAAATGAGCACAAAACAACCACCACCATCCAATATCCTTGCAAACATACTTGATCACAATAGGTTGACAGGACCTAATCTGTCTGATTGGCTAAGAAATTTGAAGCTTGTCCTAAACCTTGAACATATAGGATATGTTCTAGATTCAAATGTTCCTAGTCCCTTACCTCCAGAGGCCACACAAGAGGAACATGAAACTTTAGACAAGTGGAAGGAGCATGATATGAGAGCTAAGTGTTACATGCTTGCTTCCATGAGTAATGAGTTACAGAAGCAACATGAGAACATGCAGAGTGCGAGTGAGATCCTCCTTCACCTACAAGAGTTGTATGGTGAGCACAACAGAATGCTAGGTATGAGATATCTAGACAGCTATTCCAGTATGAGGATGTCGAGGGATGATTGTTGGGATCTTGTCCACAAGATGATTCGGTGATTGAGCGGTTGGAACATCTTGACTTTAACATGGATTTCCAACTACAGACGGATTTGATCCTTGATCCCTTCACGAGTCTTTTGGGAATTTTGTGACAAATTTCCATATGACTAAACAGAATGCACCTTAGCTGGTTTACTCAACATGTGGTTATTGCCCAAAAGATTATGCTGTGCAATAAATGAAAAGAGGTAGCTTTGGTTGCATCTTCTTCTCTTGGAAAGTCCAACAAGAAGAAGGGCAATAAGAAAAAGAAACCTCGATTCTGGTCCTTCCAAGAAAATAGCTAAACAGAACAGGAAGACTAAAGCTGATGGAGGCAAAGGAAAGTGTTTCCATTGCCAGTAAGAAAGTGTTTCCATTGCCGATGAAAGTGTTTCCACTGGCCAGAGTATAGCAATCTAAATGAATATAATGCCATGGTGAAAACCAACTCAAGTTCAAAATATATTTGGCACTTAAGGTTATGTCATGTTGCAGAAGATAGGATTGCAAAATTGGAGAAAATGGTGATTTTATACTCATTGGGCTCTGAGCCTACTCCAACTTGTGAATCTTGCCTTCAGGGCAAAATGACTAGATCACCCTTTGTTGGACAAGGGCTAAGGGCTGAAAAAATTTTGGAACTAATACATAGTGATGTATATGGTCCGTTTAAAGAAATGGCTAGAGGGGGCTTTCATTATTTTATTACCTTTACTGATGATAAATCAAGGTTTGGGTATTTGTATTTGATGAAATACAAACATGAATCTTTTGAAAAGTTCAAAGAATTTAAATCTGAAGTAGAAAATCAAACAAGAAAGAGTATTAAAGCTCTTCGATCAGATCGTGGAGGTGAATATTTGAGTACTGAATTTGATGAATACTTGAGAGAGCATGGCATTGTTTCTCAACTGACTCCTCCAGGAATGCCACAGTTGAATGGTGTATCTGAAAGGAGAAATCGTACCCTATTGGATATGGTACGTAGTATGATGAGCTATACTGATATGCCAATCTTCTTTTGGGGATTTGCATTAGAATCAGCTTTGTATATTCTAAATAGGATTCCATCAAAATCAGTTTCTTTCACACCTTATGAGATATGGCATGGAAGAAAACCAAGTCTTAAGCATGTTAAGATTTGGGGTTGTCTAGCTTATATCAAAAAGCTGAACACTGATAAATTGGAGACCAGATCAGAAAAATGTCGATTTGTTGGATATCCAAAAGATAATTTTGGATATTATTTTTATTTGCCCACTTCACAAAAGGTTGTGATAAGTAGAGATGCCACATTTCTTAAATAACAGTTTGTTCAAGAAGGAGGCAAAGGAAGGCAAATAGAGTTAGAATTGGAGAATTCTGACCAACCAACAGATCAGATGGATATAGATCCATCTAGTCAACCAATACCCATTGATGAAACATCTATAGCTGTTCCTCGTAGAACAACCAGGGTATCTCACCCACCAGTGAGATATGGTTTTCTTCATGAAGAAAAACAAGAGTTGTCTACTCATGAAGAAGTAGATCATGGAGATGATCCACTTACCTATGAAAAAGCTATATCAGATATAGACTCTTCAAAATGGATTGAAGCTATGAAATCCGAGATTGATTCCATGTATAAGAATCAAGTTTGGGATCTTGTTGACCCACCTGAAGGTATTATACCTATAGGGAACAAATGGGTTTTCAAGAAGAAAATTGGTTCTGATGGAAAGGTAGAGACCTATAAGGCAAGGTTAGTAGTGAAAGGGTTTTGCCAAAGGCAAGGAATCGACTATGAGGAGACTTTCTCGCCTGTTGCCATGCTTAAATCAATTAGGATTTTACTAGCAATAGCTGCATACTATGATTATGAGATTTGGCAGATGGATGTCAAAACAGCTTTTCTCAATGGATACATTGAAGAAAACATTTTCATGGAACAACCTAGGGGATTTGAATCCCAAGATGGTTCCAAGGTATGCAAGCTAAAGCGATCCATTTATGGGTTGAAACAAACTTCGAGGAGTTGGAACATCCGTTTTGATGAAGCCATTAAATCCTTTGGTTTTATCAAAAATGAGGATGAGCTATGTGTATATAAGAAGGTTAGTGACAGTGCTATCACTTTCCTTGTCTTATATGTGGATGACATACTGTTGATGGGTAATGACACAGGTATGTTGACGACTATAAAGGTATGGTTGTCAAATACATTCTCCATGAAAGACTTAGGGGAGGCAACCTATATTCTTGGAATTCGCATCTATAGAGATAGAGCGAAAAGAATAATTGGTTTATCCCAAAGTCTATACTTGGAAAAGGTGTTAAAGAGGTTTAACATGCTTGATTCCAAGAGAGGATTGTTACCAGTGAGACATGGTATCCACCTTTCTAAAGAGATGTCTCCAAAGACACCTGAAGAAAGAGATAAGATGGCCAGGATTCCATATGCTTCGGCTATTAGAAGTTTAATGTATGCAATGTTGTGTACTAGGCCGGATATCGCATATGCTGTTAGTTTGACTAGCAGGTATCAATCTAATATAGGTTTGGAACACTGGATAGCTGTCAAGAATATCCTTAAGTACTTGAGAAGAACTAAGGATTTATTCTTGATTTATGGAGGTGGAGACTTGCAATTGGTTGGTTATACTGATTCTTATTTCCAATCAGATATCGATGATAGAAAGTCTACCTCTGGATATGTGTTCATTTGTAATGGAGGTGCAGTCAGTTGGAAGAGTTCCAAACAGAGCACGACTGCAGATTCCACTACAGAGGCTGAGTATATTGCTGCATCAGATGCTGCAAAGGAAGCTGTTTGGATAAAGAAGTTCGTGACAGAACTTACAGTAGTTCCTTCCATTGAGTCAACAGTTCCACTACACTGTGACAATAATGGAGCAGTCATACAGGCTAAGGAACTAAGGTCTCACCCAAAATCCAAACACATAGAAAGGCACTACCACATTATCAGATATATAGTTGGGCAAGGCGATATAGCCATGCAGAAAAATAACATCAGCTGAAAAATCCAGCTGATCCATTCACTAAGCCTATGTCACAGACTCAGTTAGACCGACATCTTGAGAAGATAGGTCTAAGATATTGTAATGAATGGCTCTAGTGCTAGTGGGAGATTGTTAGTAGTATGCCTTAGAGCATATCATTTAGTATGTATCTTGTACATATTTTTATTAATAAAGGGCATTTCCACTTTTTCGTTTACATAATATATTTATGTATAATAGAAAAGGTCCATTGATATTTTGTTAGAAATATTATTCTTAAGTTGTTAAGAATATGAGTGACAATATTTCTAGCACAAAGTATCATAAATAGGTTCACAATCGAGGATACTTCATAATAAGGACATGACTTATCCATAAAGATTGTATTCATGTTTGTTCCCAAGTTATTTATATGAGATATAAATAAGATGGAATGGTGAGTCTCATGCCATATAACAAACATGATAGGCACTTATAAATGATAAGTAGGCCGAACCAGTGACACTTATGACAAGCACATGGAGTTTACTCTTGTCAATGTTTTGTCATAAATCATATCAGTGCATATAATCTTTAGACCTGAGATAGCATAGTTATCTTGTATATAGGTAGTTTGAGTTTGATACTGCTTTCATAATTGTACTATGTATGGGTATATTGGCATGTGTTGGCTCCTACTAGTTATATATGGAGGTAGGTGTTGATCAAGATGGAATCTGTTCCTCTAAGTAAATAGAGATAAAATCCTAGGTTCATTTAATTGTTATTGATGTTTCAAGTTCTGGCAGACAGATAGATTTATTGAGAAAAGTGTTTCGATGAGAAAATCTTTTAATCAAGAACTTGTATTAAAAGAGAACATAATATTAATAGCTATTGGTGTTTGACATAAACCATGACTCAAGCTTGTGTTGGGATTTTGTATAATTGAGATTCTAGTGAATGGTAACTTATGTTTATTGGTTCATTTAAGGTAAACCTTATTACTAATTGGGTGGCCATGGCATGCTATGCTAGGTGTTAACCATGGTCTATGATGTGCATAAAATGATTTAGAGAAATCATTTATGGTAAGAAAGAGTTCTGATGATATTAAGAGTTGATATCATATCTCATTGCCAGTTAGTGATGAGCCTAGTAAGTCACACACATACACAAGTTATAACCTATTTAAATATGATTTAATTAAATAATTAAAGAGTTTAATTGATTAATTAAATAGGTTTGGTTTGCAATTAAATTGCAAAGTCCCTAGCATGACTTGAAACCAAATCTAGATTATTGGATGTGTAGTATAAATTAAATTTATATTTAAAGTGTTTAAATATGAATTTAATTAATGAGAAATTAATTAATAGAGATTAATTAATTAATTTATATTTGATATAAATTAATTAGAAGAAGAAAAATAATTATTTTGGGTTAAGAACTCAAAATTAAGACACAGGGGCATTTTGGTCATTTCACAGTGTGACACGTGGCACCATGAGATGGTGACACATGGGATTACACATAAGCTTTCCAAATGTTTTTTTAATCATGTGAGATGATTAAAATCAAGATTAAATATAGGTTTGACACTTGGCACAATGTGATTGGGTCACTTAAACCTAGAGCTAATCAAAGGGTGACATGTGGCAAGGGTTTAATGTGTTAACCTAGCTATTTAAGTGTGGTTATGAAAAGAAAAAATAACCAGCAGCCACTCCTCTCCTTTGTCACCTCACTTTGAGGCTTTTCATCTATTCTTCTTCATCTCTCATCAATTCAAAGAGATTAGCCATCAATCTCTTGAATTAAGAACACTAGAATTGTTTCTAGTGTCCTGTTTACATCTCTAATCTCTTAAAAGGCAGAACTTGAATTTCTAATTAATAGAAAAAGCTTTAGAAGCTGTTCAAGGGCTGCCATAGGTGTTCTTGGTGTGGACAAGATAGAGGGACAACATCGGTGTCACGAAGACGAATCTCAAAGGCGCAGACACTGCGATTGCATCAAGAGGTTAGTGTAATCGTTCTTGATTTAATCTAGGGTTCTAAAATTAATCTGATTAATTTTAAAATCTTAAATGGAAAATACATATCCAAAAACATATTAAAAAAGTTTTAATATGTTGTTTATCATTGAAATCAAATAGATAAAAATAAATCTTGCATGATGCATGTGACCCTAGGTGAAAATTTTTGAATTCAATGGTATAAACTTGTGTTTTTCACGCTTCCGTTCCTTCAGAACCTCCTAGAGTCTCCATTCCAGCTCGGGAACAAGTGACGTCATCAAGGCATGCGCCTTCTTTAGGGAGAGAGAATCTTCCCATGGACAAGCTGCCATCGGTCCTTCAAGAAACCGATCTGCAGTCATTCAGCTAGGAGTACAACATTGAGCCCGATTCATATGAACTTATCCGGTGTCACGGCGATCTTCGGGCCGATCATTTCTTCGAAGAGAACGACATGATTATGGTATACGAAGAACAGTTGAAAGCCGGGCTGCGGTTCCCTCTTGACGACTTCTTTAAGGAAGTCTTAAAATTTTTCCAAGTGTGCATAGCTCAAGTTCACCCAAACTCGTGGCGGATCTTAGTGGCCTTCCGAGGCCTCTGCCGAGCTAAGGGATTCCGCCCTACGCCTAAAGTATTCGCCGAATTGCATAGGTTAACTCGTCGAAAGGACGACGAGTACTGGTTTTTCCAGGCGAAGCCACATTGCGGGCTCTTCATCAATCTGCCCTCCTCCCTGAAAAACTGGAAGAACCGCTTCTTCATTCTAAGGTGCAAAATTCTGAACGGCTTTAAGGGTTTCCCTCGTAGTTGGCTACACCAAGGCCCCTTAATTCCGAAGCGTCTCGTGTTGAATAGGGAAGAGGGCGTAATGGTGATGGAGTTGAAGGAGCAGGCGTCCAGAGAGAAGTTCTCTTGCTTGGATGCAGTGACCGCCGAGCTGCACCATTGGACGATGGAATTGATCACCGGCAAAGATCGCGGGCTTCAGCTCTCTGACCTCGGCATCGGTATTTTCTACATCTCATATCTCAGGACCTTAGCGATCTCACTGACCTCTTCTTTGTGCAGGTATGGCAAGCGGCAAAGCCTCCAAGGAGAGCCGGAGCGAAAGAGGGAGATCTCCTGGAAGGTACGGGAGATGAAGCGAGTTGAGGAAATGCAGACACCCAGGCATGAGCCCGGGGAAATACAAGAAGGCTCGTCTCAACCTTCGGGACCGGTGATCGCAGAAGTGGTCCGATCCCCTCCTCGCCGGGAAGAGCCGCCTCCACCTCCTCCAGTTGCTCCGAACGCAGAAGAGGGTTCTTCTCAACCTAACGTGAGGACTATCTCCCGCGGTGCCTAAGTCTTAGTCCACTCACTGGAGAAGAATCGTACGGTTCGAGAAAACCTTGGTTTCGCCAAGGTCTTGGCATCCTCTATCTGTCTTCGAGAAGATCGGGATAGGCTGTCTCCAGATAACCTTGATGATATCTTGACCCGATCCATGAGCCTGAACGTGGAGTGCCTGGTGAACCAGCACATCATACGGGAGAAGGCGCATCACCTGGGTAAAGAGGTCTAGAGGATGGGTCATGAAGTAGCTTCCCTCCGATCTCAACTTTCATCCGCTCAGGGCTACATATCTCAAATTGAGGGGCGAATGAAGTTCTATGAGGACAAGCTGGCCGAGCAAGCTCACGCTTTTGAAGAAGTGCAAGCGCTCCGGGCCGATGAAGCTGCTCAACTCGCTCACCTTGCTGAGGAGCTCAAGATGAAAGAAGAAGAGATAGTGACTGGAGTGGCCGGCGCTTATGTGAATGCTCACAGAGATCTCCTGGCTGAGCTCAAGAAGCGTTACCCTGAGGAGGACTTCTCCTGGATGGCCAACTTGGCTCCCGAGGATGAAGGTGAGGAGAGTGAGGAGGAGGCTGAGGGTGAGAGAGGGGACGGAAAAAATGTAGATCAGGCTGGGGGTGATCCTCCAGCTGAATAACTTGTACAAATTCTTGAAATGAAATGAAATGGAATGCCTCTTTTGTTCGATGAATGGTTGTGATCGAAAAATTTCTAAATTATTTAAACACTTGATTGTCTGAGTATAACTGAAAGTGATTATTAACCTAAGTGTGAGAGATCGGAAAACACAATGAGCACGAGATCGGTAGGGAACCAACGCTAAACGGGACTTGATTAAAATTAGAAATTTGGCTTGAACATTTAAGATCGGGATCATCAGTAAACTGGAACGAAACCTTTGATTATTCTTAAACTTTTGAAAGGGAGATCGGCAACAAAAATGGTAACAAAGATCTAGTGTCAGTTCAATTTCGTTTGTCAACAGAGATCAGGAATATACTTGGTAGTCGGAGATTCGACAATGGGTTTAAGAGATCGGTGAGTGATTTAATAGACCGGTAAGGCTTTGACTGATGTGAGGACTTAGCATTGATTCAATTCCTTGTGAGGAGAGATCGGAAATGTGGTTATCTAGCAAAGAGAGATCGGAAATGTGGTTAGCTGTCAAAGGGAGACTTAGTACTGGGAATCGGTTTCAAAGTTTATTAATTCTGGGGATCGGCCAAAATATGGTGTCGACAGCTGCCCCTCTTTACATAATTTCTATTAAAGGGAAAAATTTTCCCGTGCAGGAATTATGTAAAGATTCAGACCCATATTTTGGACGATTGGGTGTTCGAAGTTAGGGAACTAAAGCATACCTTAGTTGGTGACCTAGAGATCGGTAACATAAGTTAAAATACTAGAAAATTAGAATCGACTTGGATCAAGGAACCAGAGGTTGATAACAAGAAATTTAAATTGCATGAAATTAAAATCAACTTAGATCAAGGAACCAGAGGTTGATAACAGGAGATTTAAATTGCAGGAAATTAAAATCAACTTAGATCAAGGAACTAGAGGTTGATAACAGGAAATTTAAATTGCAGGAAATTAAAATCAACTTAGATCAAGGAACCAGAGGTTGATAACAGGAAATGTAAATTGCAGGAAATTAAAATCAACTTAGATCAAGGAACCAGAGGTTGATAACAGGAAATGTAAATTGCATGAAATTAAAATCAACTTAGATCAAGGAAGTAGAGGTTGATAACAGGAAATTAAAATCAACTTAGATCAAGGAACCAGAGGTTGATAACAGGAAATGTAATAGATCAAGGAACCAGAGATTGAAAACAGGAAATGTAAATTGCAGGAAATTAAAATCAACTTAGATCAAGGAACCAGAGGTTGATAACAGGAAATGTAAATTGCATGAAATTAAAATCAACTTAGATCAAGGAACCAGAGGTTGATAACAGAAAATTTAAATTGCAGGAAATTAAAATCAACTTAGATCAAGGAACCAGAGGTTGATAACGGGAAATGTAAATTGCAGGAAATTAAAATCAACTTAGATCAAGGAACCAGAGGTTGATAACAGGAAATGTAAATTGCAGGAAATTAAAATCAACTTAGATCAAGGAACCAGAGGTTGATAACAGGAAATGTAAATTATAGGAAATTAAAATCAACTTAGATCAAGGAACCAGAGGTTGATAATAGGAAATTTAAATGAACTTACAAAGCAAGCCTAATCCGGACACAAGAAGTTCTTCCCCAATGAAGTGTACCTAACAGAATCCCGAAGGCCAATGATGAATGGAGGACGAGTTGCAAGACTTGACCTATGGCCTCATTTCTTCAAATGCCCCATTTCTGTTTTTTTTACTTTACTCCCGAACAGCGCCCTTGCGGGTTTTCACTTTCCCTTCGTCTATATGACTAGAAGCGCCCTTCCGGGTTTTCACCCTTTTTTTTTTTTTTTTGCTCGCTCTTTCAGGACGCCCTTTCAGGTTTTCATCCTTCACTCATTTTACAGAAAGCACCCCTTTGGGGTTTTCGCCTCCTTTCACACATTTTGCTAGGAGCGCCCTTTCGGTTTTTACTCCTATTCCAGGTCATTTCCTGCAAATCTCATAGTAAAGTACGTGAGGTTATCAATTGTCAAATCTTAATCTTATGGCAAAAATTTTAACAGATTAATAGCGCATTAAATAATGAGATTGCAGAAAGATAATGTTAAAGAGTGGGTATAAAGGGAAGATAAAAGCATAGGGAACGAAATGTGACTTTATTATAGCTTTAATAAAAACAAAGATAGAGTTTCAAAGGAAAAGGGTACAAGGATAGATCTCACATATTCCTTGTGGCTGGCTTTGAAATCCCTTAACTGCCATTATTTCAAGTTCTCTGAAGCCTCATGTCGTGACGGTTTCTTCTCCATCCTCGGTTTCATGCCCCATTCCTTATTTCTCCATTTTGGTTCTTGGAACTCCTTTTTTTTTTTTTTTTTTTTGCTCACTCTTTCAGGACGCCCTTTCGGGTTTTCATCCTTCACTCATTTCTGAGCGCCCTTGGGGTTTACGCCTTCTTTCACACATTTTGCTGGGAGTGCCCTTTCGGGTTTTCACTCCTACCCCTTTTTTTTTTTTTTTAGGCATAGTATCTCTTGACGGTGTCAGCATTCACAGGTCTTGGCAATTCTTCACCTCCATGTGGGTCAAGATCAAGGCTCCTCCAGAAAATACCTTTTTAACCACATAGGGTCCCTCGTAGGTTGGTGACCATTTACCCCGGGGATCGTTTTGATTTGACAGTAATTTCTTCAGAATCAGGTCCCCGGGTTGGAATTCGCGTGGGCGAACGCCTTTGTCAAATGCCCTAGCCATTCTCTTCTGGTATAATTGCCCATGATATGCTGCTGTTAACCTTTTCTCGTCCAGCAAGTTTAACTGATCCAACCTTGACTGGATCCATTCTGACTCATCAATCCCCGATTCCTTCAGAATCCTTAAGGAAGGAATTTCAACTTCAATAGGTAACACTGCTTCCATCCCGTAAACCAGTGAGTATGGAGTTGCACCAGTGGAGGTCCTTACAGAAGTCCGATATGCGTGAAGAGCATAGGGTAGCATATCATGCCAATCCTTATACGTGATTGTCATTTTCCAGATTATTCTTTTGAGATTTTTGTTTGCGGCTTCCACCGCTCCATTCATCTGGGGACGGTATGGGGAGGAGTTGAGATGTCAGATCTTGTATTGATCACATAATTTCTGAATCTTCGGACCATTCAGATTTTTGGCATTATCAGTGACGATTTCATTGGGGAGGCCATGCCGGCAGATGATATTGTTTCTGAGGAATTTGAGAAACGTGTTCTGTGTAATATGGGCGTATGACGTGGCTTCAACCCATTTAGAAAAATAGTCGATTGCTACCAGGACAAATCTGTGCCCATTGGATGCCTTAGGGTTGATGGGACCAATCATGTCGATGCCCCACATTGCGAAAGGCCATGGTGAGACGAGGTTGAACAATTTGTGAGGTGGTACATTTATCGGATCTGTGTAGATCTGTCACTTATAGCATTTTCAGAAATATTCGATGCAGTCTTTTTCCATGGTGGTCCAGAAATATCCTCATCGCATGATTTGCTTAGCCATCATATGTCTATTAGTATGGGTGAAACAGTTCCCTTCATGAGTCTCGAAAAGGATTTTCTTCGCCTCCTTTGCATCCACACATCTCAACAATTCGCCGTTGGAGCTCCTTTTGTATAGGATTTATCCACTGGGGAAGTATCCCAATGCTAATCTCTGAATCATCCTCCTTTCGTTCTTGCTCGCCCCTGGAGGGAATTCTCTGGTTCTGCAGTAAAACAGGATATCATGATACCAAGGTTTACCATCTGGTTCTTCTTCAATCATGAAGCAGTAAGCCGGCTCACTTCTTGCTTTAATCTTCAATATCTGAGTTATTTGCCCTTCTTCGATTTGAGCCATAACAGCTAGAGTAGCTAAGGCATCAGCAAATTGATTCTTGTCTCTATTAAGGTGAGTGAAAGAGATTTCTTCGAATTTCTTAATCAGCTCCAGTAAGTACTTCTGATACGGGATTAGCTTAGGATCCTTAGTTTGCCATTCTCCCTTGACCTGATAAATGATCAGGGCTGAGTCTCCATATACTTCCAACTTCCTAATTTTCATTTCTATGGCAGCCTGTAGACCCATCACACAAGCTTTGTATTCCGCGACGTTGTTGGTGCAGTCAAATCTCAACTTGACAGCTATCGGAAAGTGTTTTCCATCCGGGGATATCAATACGGCTCCAACTCCATTGCCGGACAAATTGACAGCTCCGTCGAAATACATTTCCCATACATCGGTGGCCTCTTCTTCATGATCGCTTCATTAATATGCTCATCAGGGAACTCAAAATCCAGAGCTTCATAATCCTGGATAGGATTTTCTGCTAGGAGGTCGGCGATCACGCTACCCTTCACCGCTTTTCGGGTCATATAGACTATGTCATATTGGGAGAGTATGACCTGCCACTTGGCTATCCTGCCTGGCACGAATGAGCTTTCGAATACATATTTGATAGGATCCATCCTGGAGATGAGCCATGTCTTGTGATTCAACATGTAGTGTTTGAGGCGATTTGCCGTCCAAGCTAACGCGCAGCAAGTTTTCTCTAGGAAAGAGTACCTCGACTCGCAATCATTGAACTTTTTGCTCAGATAATAAATAGCCCTCTCTTTTCGGCCAGTATCATCATGTTGTCCCAAAACACATCCCATCGAGTTCTGTTGGACTGCCATATACAGGATCAGAGGCCTCCCCGCCACGGGTGGAACCAATACGGGTGGGCTTGACAGATACTGCTTGATTGTCTCAAAAGCCTCTTGACAAACTGAATCCCATTGAGTGGTGTTGTTCTTTCGGAGCAGTCTAAAAATAGGCTCGGCCTTAGCAGTGAGATTGGAAATAAACCTCGATATGTAGTTCAATTTTCGCAGGAAACTGCGCACCTCCCTTTCTGTTCTTGGGGATGGCATTTCTTGAATAGCTCGAACCTTATCGGGATCTACCTCTATTCCCTTCTCGCTCACTATGAATCCCAACAATTTCCCTGACCTAGCTCCGAATATGCATTTGGTGGGATTCAGTTTCAACTGATATTTCCTGAGTCTCTCAAATACTTTCCTCACCACCTACACGTGGCTCTCTTCTCCCCTAGATTTGATGATCATATCATCTACGTATACCTCCACTTCTTTATGCATCATATCGTGGAATAATGTGACCATAGCGCGTTGATAGGTAGCACCGGCATTCTTCAACCCAAAAGGCATGACCCGATAGCAAAATACTCCCCATTGAGTGATAAAAGCGGTTTTCTCTTTGTCTTCCTCATCCATTGGGATCTGATTGTACCCAGATGCCCCATCAATGCATGAACATTTGCCCAATCCCACAGCATTGTCTACTAACACATCAATGTGGGGGAGAGGGAAATCATCCTTTAAGCTTGCTCTATTAAGATCCCTGTAATCAACGCACACCCTAACTCTCCCGTCCTTCTTCATTACCGGGACAACGTTAGCTATCCATTGGGGATATTTGACTACTTCCAGGAACCCAGCATCATATTGTTTCTTGACTTCATCCCGGACTTTGAGCAATGTATCAGGATTCATTCTTCTTAGTTTCTGTTTCATCGGGATTGTCCCCGGAATAAGGGGAATTTTGTGTGCCACTATCTGGGGGTCCAAGCCAACCATATCATTATAGCTCCAGGAAAATACGTCTAGGAATTCTCTAAGCAAACTGATCATATCTCCCAATTCTTCACTCTCCACAACCTTAAGTTCCCTCTTCACTTCTTCCGTGCCTAGGTTTATGGTGCGTGTTTCATCGCCACAAGGCACTAAGGAAGGTTCATCCCTTTCATCGCTTTCTTCTGTGAGCTCCACCTCAGAATCACTTGAAGTAATGGCAGTTATAGGGGTTTCAAAATTAACCAGAGGAATTTCTGAGCCTATTGAATTATTAGGTGTTAATTGATGAATGGTCCTGAATGAATGAAAATAGAACATATTATAAGGATGGAATTCAAAAGGAAAGAAAGAGAGAATTGGATTTAAAATGCGCTATTAATTCATTAATATTTATGCCATAAGAAAAAGGTCCATTTACAGAGTTACACTTGCCACCATGGACAAAATGATCAAGTGTAGATAACCAAAGGTACTTTACTCGAGATTGAGTACAGGGATGTCCTCTGCTGTCCAGTTGTCTAGTTCTTGCCCCTTAGCTATTGGCGAGACCAGAGCCTCATATAAGGAATCCAGGTGGACGACATCAATGGATGGTTCTAGAGGAGACCCTTTGCATTCATCCCCAGGTTCTATCATATTTAGTCCATTGCCCGCATTATGATTGGGCAACGGGTTTGAGGTAACATTGGGGAGGGAACCATTTCCCTCAATCTTCAACCACCCGTTCTAGATTAAAGCGTGCACTCTCCCTCTGAGTGCCCCGTAGTTATCAGTTGAATGCCCTTGTGCCCCTCCATGATATTCACAACGGGCAGTGGCATCATAACACCTGGGGTAGGGTGGCTGAATTGGGTCTAGGGGAACGGGTACTATCTGGTTTATACTGACGAGGTATCGGTATATTTCACTGAGTGGGAGGGGAAGGGGTGGATCCGGATTTCTTGGGGGTCTGGGGTTATTTTGAGGCGGTCTGGGTTGGGTAGGTGGAAGAGGTGGTCTAGGTTGATAATTTGCAAGTGGTGGGTATTGTGGGCACGGGTGTGGATAATTTGGGAAAGGAGGTGGAATGTTCGAGACAGTTTGGCCATGAGGGGGAGGATATGGCCGGTGGTTATTTTGAGGGAGTGGGGAATAATTATTCTGACGGGTGATGGAATGCACATCACCCTCCTTCTTCTTGCCAAAGCTGGCAGTCTTCTTTGCAGGGTTCTCAGCCAACTCCTGCAGTCGTCCCATTCTTAAGTTGGCCTCTATTCTTTCACCGGCCTGGATGATGTCGAAAAAGCTGTTGGAAGTGTTTCCAATCATCAAGTTGAAGTAAGGAGCTTTCAAAGTCTCGATGAACAGAGAGCATAGCTCATTGTCGGTCACCGGGGGTGTACTTCTGCCGCCTTTTCTCTCCATCTCTGGGCATACTCCTTGAAACTTTCCCTGTCTTTCTGCACCAGGTTCTAGAGGTCCCTCCTTGTAGGGGCCACATCGCAATTAAATTTGTACTATCTTAAGAAGGCATCAGTTAAATCTTTCCAGGAGCGCAGTTTGCTCCTGTGCAACTGAATGCACCACCTCAGGGCTGCCCCGGAGAGGCTCTCATGAAAGAAGTGGACTAGCAGTCTGTCATCATCTGTCAGAGCGGACATCTTGGCGATATAGGTGGCCAAGTGAATGCGAGGGTCTGAATTCCCAGTGTACTTGTCGAAATCAGGGACTTTGAACTTGGGCGGCACTACCAGATTAGGAACCAATCTAAGCGATGCCACATCGACTGAACCATACATATTCAGTCCTTCGATTGCTCTCAATCTCTCTTTTAGAGCAAATAGTTTCTCATTTTCTCTCGTCTTATTTTCTCCTCCCACTGCATGAAATGCTCCCCCAGTTGGGAGATGAGGGGTGGAGTTAACTGGAGGGATTAGAATTGAAGGGTATGGGTCGGTGTTTGAAATGGTTGGGTAATGAGAGTAAGGTAGGTCATTATTCATGGTAGCCGGATTGACAGTGATTGTCGGGTCCGGAATAGGCGACTGAAAGGTAAAAGAAGTTGAAGCTTGGTGAGGATCCATTGTTGTAGGAGGTGGAGGAGGTAGTGGTAAGTTAGGTTACAAGCGAGGTTTATTCAGGACATTTCCCTCATTAGTCTCATAAGTTCTGAGACCTGATCCTTCAATTCGGAAACCTGCCCTTGTAGGTTCTGTACTTGTTCCTGATCTTCCATTATCTTCTTTGTTCGAGATCTTGTTAAGTACACTCACTTGGGTTGAACCGTGTGCTTGGTCAGACTTGCCTTGTTTGAAGCAATGTTGATTTTCTGTAAGGAGTAAAAAAAGGTTTTAACAAATTTAGAATTTTGTAAAAAAAACTAAAAGTCCTGGTCCGGACGAAGGATACAGTGGCATTTGGGAGCCAGAATGAAATCTGCGAAAGGATGGTTGCATCAACTTTATCATGGCATCATTCGATAGTCTGACTGTGAATGACTGGATTGAATGCGCATTTATGATACCTGTCCATATAGCTCATTCAATTTTCACATAACCCTAGCAAGGGAGTTCCTACGGGAGTCATATTATTCATTCACAAATTTGCTAAACAATGGTCCAAAAATCATTTCATTAACTGAATAATTTGTACACCGTATTCTTTACATCGGCCTAGGCTCTGGGAGGTTCTTTATAATGAGATGACATTTTCTGAGATACTCATATAACCTTTCTTCTTGTTTGGCAGGGTCGAATGCTTTCAGAGCATACTCAGATTCAGGTAATAATTCTTGTTTTCCCTGTGCTATCGTTCTCTCCAGCTGGTCGACATTCTCTTTCAGCTCTTGATAGAGAGCAGCTTGTCTTTCTTTCTCCTTCCTTTCCTTAGCACATTCTTTCAAGATATCATTGATAAGTAGTGCCTGTTCTTTCAATTCGAGCTTCTTCTTTTTGTTTTCTTGTTTATACTCCTCAACGAGTATTTCTTGGTATTTTATTTTTTCCTGAAGCTTACTATTTTGTATTTCTACTTCTTTTTACCACAGCTTGGAGAGAGTCTTTTTCCTTTTCCCATTGTTCCTCTTGCTCTTCTAACCCTATCTTTTCGGCCCTTGCCTCTTCCCTGAGTCTTCTCACCTTTCTTTTAAGGTTCTGCTGTTGGTCCTCCAACTGTTTCATTTGTTCTTGCAAATGTGAGTTCTCGGTATTTGCCTTTTATAGTGAGTCAGCCAGACGATTATCAGCTTCTTCTAATAGGACCTTTCGGCTAGGGTCGCTGTCTTTGAATTTTGCAGTTGAGTGTTCTCGGTCCCTGTCAACCCTCCATTCAAGATAATCACGTGCGGCACTTGGACCTTTAGGCGACCTTTCCATCAGAGAGATATTTTCCCAAGATCTGCGATCTATTTTCAACCCTTCCTCTTCCTTGAGCTCATGGTAGAAATGACGTTGGTGGTATTCTTCAATGTTGATTCTGGACTGTATTGAGCCAAACTGCCTCATTACCAATGCCGGAGTGTAACTTGTGTATCTGGTCACTCCGATTAGGGATACTGACTGATTACCTCCCGTGCTGATCAAAACGGATTGGCCTGACGCCCACAGTTTCCTCCAACAGTAATCATGGCTATTGAAACTCAAAATCCGTTCCCGCCACTGCTGTTCATTCTTCGGACTGATTACCAACCGGGTCATCTTCTCGATGGGAGGCTGGTCAAGGTACCAAGTCAATCCTTTTGTCTCCACAGGACACATGTGACTGATAATCCAGAGGTACAACAATTGAGAACAACACTTAATGGACCCTTTGCCCTATTGTCTGCAGTAGGTAAGGGTTAATAAGGTCTCCGCAAGAATTGCCGGTATCGGATTGACCTCCTGCTTTTCTACTGCCCAGAATACTTCCACCGTGCTGCAGGTTATGATTCCCGATGGTCCCGGGAACAAAATCAGGCCATAGATTCCCAAGGCGAGTGTCACTGAAGCTCGATCCCACTGTTTCTCTTGGATGTATTGATCTAACCACTTCTTGAGATGTGTCCAATACCAACCATGCGTGTTTCCTTTGACAGTTTCTTTTGACTTTACTTCTTCTTGGGAAATACCCATCATATGTACCAATCGTTTCCAAGCCTGCCTATGCTCGAGATGAAGGTAGATCCGATTTTGCGTCAGGTAAGGGATCTCTAGCAATGTCTGATATTCTTCCATAGTGGGAACTGTATCAATATCATTGAAAGAGAATACTCCATACTTAGGACTCCAAACCGACAGCATGGCCTTTAATGCTGGGATTTGGACATTGACTCGCATTAGGGTTGCAATCCTCCCGTACTTCTTCTCAAATCGTGCCTTGACCTGATCGGGAAGCGACCTCCAACCGTTAGACAGACCCTCGAGGCTGTTCATTCTGACCTCAATTTTATTCAGATCTAATGAAGGTAGCAAGCTAGCACGTGCCTTGGAAACATCATTTTGCGGAGGTACTGGAGTATGAGCTGATTTGGACCAAAGTTTAGCATTCTGAACTTCTTCTGCCAACTGACTCGAGGATGCCATGATAAAAATGATGCCTATCCTTTTTACAGACTTTTGGTTTGGTGATGCCTGTGGAAAAACTCGTTAGCAGGATAAATTCAGGTAATCTTGTATTATATTGTTGGCAGAGTGGTACCTACACATTTATCAAAGTAGGAAAATGTGTAGGTTTTCTTAACAATATGATTCAAGATTACCTTTAAAAATAAGAACAAAATAAAATAAACAGAATAGGGTAAGAGTAAGCATGCCCCTTTTGTCCTAGGATAGGGAGACTCCTGATACCGGATGAGTGCTACCTAATTGGATAGTTCTATCTTATAAGGTAGCTTACTACGGCTTTTAGCTATCGTGATGGTTTAGCTCAGGATCTAGTTTTCTAAGAGCCAATGGTTCCCAAATTGCCCCTACTGTAAACAGTAGAGCCTCATTCTATCCCCATGATATTGTCGGGAAAATTCCACGGATATCACAGTGAATAGAACGAGTTTCAATTTGAGCAGAAGCCTTCACGGATACTAACGGGGTAGAATCCACGGGTACTGCTACATGACCCCCTCCTACTTTCCTAAAAGGGTAAGAAAGCCCGGGTATAGGGCTGAAGTGTGTGAGGACATCGTGTGAGTGTTCAGTGTGTGAAGGGACATCTTTACCTCTTCCCAATTCAGGGGGATTTTATTTTTCTTATTTTTCTTTTTTTTTCCTTTTTTTTTCAAACGAAGAGCACTGTAAGGAGTAAAACAAGCAAAACAAGGGGAACAGTTAGTAGGAATAAACAAAAATTAACACATAAAATATTACCGGGTGAGTCCACCTAACTATAATTTGATTGAGAAATTAGATCTACTTTTGGACATCTGGACCAGGGTCAAGTCAAAAATAACTCCCCAGTGGAGTCGCCAAGCTGTCGCAAGGGATTTTGCGGTCGCCTAAATGAACCCTCACCGAAGTGGAAATGAATGAGGAGTCGCCACCTTAGTTTTGAGGGAAACTAAAGAAAACCATTTGTGAAGACAAAGTGAAATAAAACCACTTCAAAACAGAGATTCTAGGTTCGGGGTCCGTAAACGGGTGGGAAAGGTGTTAGGCACCCCACCTCGTCCCTTAATTAGGGTAAGTAGATTTAACTTCGCACTCTTTATAAATTAGTTAGGAGGACTTGAATGGAAATGTTAATCCTTTTGACAAAAAGAATATTTGATTTTTCACTAATTCGGATCACCCAGATACATAAGTAAATGAGACAACCTTAGTGAGTTACTGTTGTATGTTAGTTTTGTTTGAAGGGCTATTTTATTAGAATCCAATTTTTGAAATTGGATGAGAGCTCTCCTCCGATCTCTTTTAAATATTTATTTAAATTTCAGATTGAGAACCGGATAAGAACTCTCCTCCGATCTCTTTTAATATTTATTAAAATTTTTAAGCTTGAGAACCGGATAAGAACCCTCCTCCGATCTCTTTTAATATTTATTAAAATTTTTGGATAGAGAATCGGATAAGAACTCTCCTCCGATCTCTTTTAATATTTATCAAAATTTTTAAGTTTGAGAACCGGATAAGAACCATCCTCCGATCTCTTTTAATATTTATTAAAATTTTTAAGCTTGAGAACCAGATAAGAACTCTCCTCTGATCTCCTTTAAAATATTTGTTAAAATTTTTAAGCTTGAGAACCGGATAAGAACCCTCCTCCGATCTCTTTTAATATTTATGGTAGTCGGATAAGGATTTTTTCGATCTCTCTAAATTTTACCTATCGAGAGGGCCTAAGGCTAAGGGTTCTGATGTTCAAAGGTATTAGGGGGTCTGCGCAAGGCTTCTTTAACTTATTGGTACCTTAGGACTGGGCAGGGAATTCCAAACCGAATCCTCCGACCTTCCTATATGGTCGCCTCACCAGCATTTTTGGTAGCCGATCTATTCCATTTAGTTATCTAGGGTTTGGTTTTACTCTGTCTTATGACGTCTTGCCCTATGACCTACTGAGTCATTCTAGTGACTCAGCTTTACCATTTTCCAGGCTTATTATTCAGACCTTTCATTATTTCAAAAGGACTCTTAAGTTGCCGTTACCCATATCTCATCCAACCACTTATGTATCGCTTGGAACTAGATGACTTACGCTCAGAAATAATAAAGATTAATAAAGGTATCGACACGGAAATAAACTAGAGCACAACCTTTCTTTGTATCTTTCTAGCGTGATATGAACTTAAAGAAAATAACATACGTAAAGAAAGAAAAATGGAAATGCGTAAAACAAAAACTAAACTTAATAAAATGGCAACATGAATACTGACATGTAAGGAGTCGATTCTAGTGAACTAACCGAGAATCCCAAAACGCAATAAGATTGCAAGTTGATAGCCGGGAGACTAAGGTTCGCCTTTGAACAAAGAGTGCTTCACTAAATGCAATCGAGTCAGAATTATACCCGAGTTTAAATGAGATTGAGCATGGGTGATGGAAGTGAAAATAAAGATAACAAGGAACTGAAAAATGTGAATGCTACGGGATAATGAACGAGCTGAAAATGGAGAGTTTCAGTGTTCAAAATCTTTTAAGAAAACACTTCAGAAAACTTGTTCCAAAAGTTCTTCTTATGAAAGCAGAGTAACGATCTGAATTAAATTTCAGAGTTCTTCCACTATAGTAACTTCCTCCTTTTTTTGTCCGTCCACTGAACAGTTTTCATGCAGGTATTTATAGGGATCGGGTGCTCCCCATGAAGGGTCAGGATCTATTTTGAGGGAGATGGAGGGTCAGGATTTCGAAGGACATGATCTGAGGTTCAGGAATTAAAGAGGATCAGAACGGACGGCTGAGATCCCCTTCAGAATATTTGTCTTCTTCCTCCTCTAATCTGACGGTCCAAAATTCTCTTGTCCGGGGCGATCTAAGGGCCAGGAGTGAAAGGCGCTGGTTTTGTCGTCTTCTTCTTTGATCCAAGGGCTCCGAGCTCGTCCTTACAAGTAAGATCAACGGTGGAGATTAGGATGTACAGCGCTGTCCTGACGTACTCTGGCGCATGTCAGAAATGCGGGCGATTCTGGGGCGTGCGGTTAAGATTTCTCCTGCATCGCTTTAACTACCTCGGCTCTAATTATGACGATAATTGCCAGGAGCTGTCTTATTCTTTTTGTCTCCCGAACTCCCCTCTTTTCCGGTCTTTTCAACGTGATCCTTTTTCGATCTCTCATACCGGTCTCCCCTCTTCCGATCTCTATCATTCCAATCCTTCCCTCAATCAGGCCCGGTCCGGTCAAAGCATTAATTCCCCTCGATTCCCGAAGCGTCCGCTTCGTTTTCTGCTTAGCAATAAATGCCCAATTTTCCCCTATATATACACCTGACAGAAAAGACTTTCCTCATTCGATTTTCCTCTCTTCCTTCTTACTTTCTAGTTCTAGCTGCTCCGGCAGAAGTTCCGGCCATGATTGTGACTGTTGATTCCTTTCCGATGGACCTCTTTATTCCCCGACTGAAAATTTACGACCCCGGTGCTCGAATAATCGTGATAACCTTATCTGATGATGGTGAGAGAACTGGACCAATTAACCGATCTGGATCGCGGACCTTGATCGTGCCGATCTCGAGTAGTTCGACCGGTATAATCGACGAACCGATTTCGACCGAGGAGACTACTAATGTTCCGCCGACCCTTGGCGGTTGCTCTTCCAAGTTTATTCGATTTCTCACCACATTGGGTGTTCCGGTAGCGGCTTTCCTCCACATTGGGTGTTCCGACAGCGGCTCGGTTCCTGTCGATGACATCCTTTGGATCAATCACAATGTTGACTTTGACATAGGTTAAAGATGGGATGTTCCACCGGTCTCTGAGATCGCCCAAATGATGTATTTTATTTTCAATGTAATCTGATCTCTAGAGATCACAGAAATGATGTAGTCCAATTTTAATGCAATTCGATCTCTAGAGATCACCGAAATGATGTAGTCCAATTTTAATGCAATCCGATCTCTAGAGATCGCCCAAATGATGTAATCCGATCTTTTGGAAATAAAGATTTTATTTTGTCAATTATCATCTTATTATTACTGCATTAATTATTTTCCGATCTCTGAAGTATTTACCCGATCTGACCTTTAATTTAAATGACCCTAAATCGATCCGCAATTCAAAAGATTTATCCTAATCTGCCGATCTCTAGTTAGCCGATCTCTTTATGGAACTTCCGGAATATTCATGAGATACGTCAGAAACAACTGGCAGATCTGGCTGACCGATGCACCGCCTGGGATGCCGTGAGCATCAAATGCTCGGACGAGTATAAATAGGGGTGGGGGTTAGCCATTTGCTCTCTTATGTCTTTTTCAGCTTCTCGCGAACAATTTCAAAATTCTCTCATTTTCTCAAGCTCTTCCGACTCCGATCAAGCTCCGGTAAGGGTTTTGATCCTTCTTTTAGTTCAAATTCTTTATTTCCTTTGAAAATGAGCGGTGCCGAAGGTCAAAGAGCGGCGAGCCCCCCTTCCATCCAGTTCTCGTGGTCATCTGATGAAGTAGAGGTGGTTCGGCCAAGGGCGCGACCTGAACCTCCTAAAGTCTCCATTCCAGCTCAGGAACAAGTGACGTCATCAAGGCATGCGCCTTCTTTAGGGAGAGAGAATCTTCCCATGGACGAGCTGCCATTGGTCCTTCAAGAAACCGATCTGCAGTCATTCAGCCAGGAGTACAACATTGAGCCCGATTCATATGAACTTATCCGGTGTCACGGCGATCTCCGGGCCGATCATTTCTTCGAAGAGAATGACATGATTATGGTATACGAAGAAACGATTGAAAGCCGTTGCGGTTCCCTCTTGACGACTTCTTTAAGGAAGTCTTAAAATTTTTCCAAGTGTGCATAGCTCAAGTTCACCCGAACTCGTGGCGGATCTTAGTGGCCTTCCGAGGCCTCTGCCGAGCTAAGGGATTCCGCCCTACGCCTAAAGTATTCACCGAATTGCATAGGTTAACTCGTCGAAAGGACGACGAGTACTGGTTTTTCCAGGCGAAGCCACATTGCGGGCTCTTCATCGATCTGCCCTCCTCCCTGAAAAACTAGAAGAACCGCTTCTTTATTCTAGGGAGCAAAATTTCGAACAGCTTTGAGGGTTTCCCTCGTAGCTGGCTACACCAAGGCCCCTTAATTTCGAAGCGTCTCGTGTTGAATAGGGAAGAGGGCGTAATGGTGATGGAGTTGAAGGAGCAGGCGTCCAGAGAGAAGTTCTCTTGCTTGGGT
Organism: Hevea brasiliensis; assembly: GCF_030052815.1. Classification (NCBI taxonomy): domain Eukaryota; kingdom Viridiplantae; phylum Streptophyta; class Magnoliopsida; order Malpighiales; family Euphorbiaceae; genus Hevea; species Hevea brasiliensis. Next base: position 91,321,161 of record NC_079504.1, on the reverse strand, counting down.
GCAGTGACCGCCGAGCTGCACCATTGGACGATGGAATTGATCACTGGCAAAGATCACGGGCTTCAGCTCTCTGACCTCGGCATCGGTATTTTCTACATCTCATATCTCAGGACCTTAGCGATCTCACTGACCTCTTCTTTGAACAGGTATGGCAAGCGGCGAAGCCTCCAAGGAGAGCCGGATGCGAAAGAGGGAGATCTCCCGGAAGGTACGGGAGATGAAGCGAGTTGAGGAAATGCAGACACCCAGGCATGAGCCCGGGGAAATGCAAGAACGCTCGTCTCAACCTTCGGGACCGGTGATCGCAGAAGTGGTTCGATCCCCTCCTCGCCGGGAAGAGCCGCCTCCACCTCCTCCAGTTGCTCCGAACGCAGAAGAGGGTTCTTCTCAACCTAACGTGAGGACTATCTCCCGCGGTGCCCAAGTCTTAGTCCACTCATTGGAGAAGAATCGTACGGTTCGAGAAAACCCTGGTTTCGCCAAGGTCTTGGCGTCCTCTATCTGTCTTTGAGAAGATAGGGATAGGCTGTCTCCGGATAACCTTGATGATATCTTGACCCGATCCATGAGCCTGAACGTGGAGTGCCTGGTGAACCAGCACATCATACGGGAGAAGGCGCATCGCATCGCCTGGGTAAAGAGGTCGAGAGGATGGGTCATGAAGCAGCTTCCCTCCGATCTCAACTTTCATCCGCTCAGGGCTACATATCTCAAATTGAGGGGCGAATGAAGTTCTATGAGGACAAGATGGCCGAGCAAGCTCACGCTTTTGAAGAAGTGCAAGCGCTCCGGGCTGATGAAGCTGCTCAACTCGCTCACCTTGCTGAGGAGCTCAAGGTGAAAAAAGAAGAGATAGTGAATGGAGTGGCCGGCGCTTATGTGAATGCTTACAGAGATCTCCTGGCTAAGCTCAAGAAGCATTACCCTGAGGAGGGCTTCTCCTGGATGGCCAACCTAGCTCCCGAGGATGAAGGTGAGGAGAGTGAGGAGGAGGCTAAGGGTGAGAGAGGGGACGGAAAAAATGTAGATCAGGCTAGGGGTGATCCTCCAGCTGAATAACTTGTACAAATTCTTGAAATGAAATGAAATGGAATGCCTCTTTTGTTCGATGAATGGTTGTGATCGAAAAATTTCTAAATTATTTAAACACTTGATTGTCTGAGTATAACTGAAAGTGATTATTAACCTAAGTGTGAGAGATTGGAAAACACAATGAGCACGAGATCGGTAAGGAACCAACGCTAAACGAGACTTGATTAAAATTAGAAATTTGGCTTGAACATTTAAGATCGGGATCATCAGTAAACCGGAACGAAACCTTTGATTATTCTTAAACTTTTGAAAGGGAGATTGGCAACAAAAATGGTAACAAAGATCTAGTGTCAGTTCAATTTCGTTTGTCAATAGAGATCAGGAATATACTTGACTGGTCAGGAGATTCGATAATGGGTTTAAGAGATCGGTGAGTGATTTAATAGACCGGTAAGGCTTTGACTGATGTGAGGACTTAGCATTAATTCAATTCCTTGTGAGTAGAGATCAGAAATGTGGTTATCTAGCAAAGAAAGATTGGAAATATGGTTAGCTGTCAAAGGGAGACTTAGTACTGGGGATCGGTTTCAAAGTTTTTTAATTCTGGGGATCGGCCAAAATATGGTGTCGACACCCACATACTTCTTTCCAAATTCAGTGAGAAAGAAATCCCAAGTTATCTGTTCTTGTGGCACCTCACTAGTTACTGTATCCCACCATTGGTATGCATCATCTTGTAGTAGTGATACAATAGCTTCCAAATTCTGCTCTGGAGTACAATGAAGCTGTTTCAAGACTCTTCCAGTTCTGTCCAACTAGTTTTCAGTTGTGACAGAATCATTTTCCCTTTTGCCTAGAAAATCCATGACTCTGAACTTCCCAAGCCTCTCCATATGAGATCTTTGTTGTGGTGGTGGTGGTGCTGGCATAACTCCAGCCATCTGTATAAAAAACTCAGCCATTTGCTGAAATGTGGCTGGTGCATCTGGTACTGGTGGAGCAGGTTCCCTCCTGTCTCCTGCTTCAGTCATAGATGGAGCATGACTTTCCACTTCCTCATCGACCGCTCTCTATGATGTGGAGCTCATATTTTGATCAAAATAACATATCAAAAGATCTGCATTAGAGTCATCTTAACACTTACAATGCAATGCATGATATGCAATCTATCTAGGTCTAGAAACGCCTAAACCGTGCTCTGATACCACTAAATGTAACACCCCTCACCCGTCTATAGTATAGCCGAGCAAGGTGTGCTACACGACGTGCCGGAACACCCAGTCTGTGATTATTTCATTTCCTGAACTTAATTTGATTTTACGAAGTCTTTTATGTAATATTCATATCATGCTGATACTATTTTCATACATTGATAAAATCAGTGTTTCAAGATTGGTAATAAAAATTTGGCAAGGCGCCGTCTATATTTTGAACAAATTGTCCTTCCAAACCTGTTAAAAATAGTTTAATATGATAATATTAAAATCTCAAATATTTCACAGTCTCTATTTCTCAATAAAGTCAATAGACTTTTACAGTCATAAAACAGTTCCATGATATAGTCCATAATAATTTAAATATATCCAGAAAATCTCCATGTTATTTAATATGTATAAAATATTACAAACTTTAGAGCTTTTATAATATTACAAAATACAAGGTCGAATTTTAAAAATACAACAAAAGTACAAAATACAAGATATCCTAAGTCTTACCATGTATGCAATGCAGTGCAGATGACTCTGGACTCCTATGCAGATTTGATGTCTCACTCAGTCGTAGGTCTGCTGGGCTCCTCAGCTGTGTCTCCAATACCTATGCGTTACAAAAGCAACGCGTTAAGCAATTTTGCTTAGTGGTGCCAAATGTAAAGAAATATACAGTAAAATAAGATAAATAAATTTATGACATCATTATTCTTTACAATTATTGATTCTACCTTTATTTGCTAATATTTCAATATTTGCTAATTTTGGTAGTGCTGTATGTCAGAAGACTGAATTTAGATATTTGAATTTAATAGTACTTGAATTACTGCCCGTGTAGCCTATATACTGACCAGACTGAATAAATGGATATACTGGCACTAGGTACCTAATACCTCGGGCCGTCACACCATCATTCACAAAGTGTCTCCCGGTGTGCAAATAGCGTGGCTAAAAAGCGATATAGTCAATTTGGCGGTAAGCCAATAATAAATACACAATATGTATAGCTGTAGGCTTTTAAAGTCACAGTATGGCATAATAAGCCATAAAAACAAAGTATGGCATGAAGCCATTTACAGAACAGCTGTCAGAATCCTATTGGCATGCCAACCTATCCAAACTAGTCAACTAGGCAAACTAGGGCACATTATAAATTAAATGTTTAATTCATCAATTTTTTTTTTAATTTACTAGCTATTGTGTAATTCATAAGTCAATGCATATGTTGACCTTTTTAGGTACTATGGATAAGTTGTTTCTAGCATCAACATGTCACATATTCTAAATCAATATGCTGCCAATATAGTGTAATTTACCATTTTGATAAGATGGCATTCATTGCCAAATTGCTTCAAACATCATTGTATGTAAATGTCAAATTCTCAATTTTTGGTGTACTAGATTAGTCTAGTTTAAAGTCCTATTTCTCTTGGTTTTTAGCTTCTGGTCAAAGAAGCAAAATTGTAGCTCTATGTCTTATTGCACGTGGGGCAAAATTTCAGGTCATTCCGAGTTGTATAGACCAAGATATGGTCAATTTACTAAAGCTGGACAGATTGCACCTTTAGTGCAAAATTTGGTCAATTTTAGGTCACTTTTAGTCCTGGCAGTTTTGGTACCCGAAATTGTGCAAGGTATTTAACCTAGTTCTTGTCATTTCTGGGCTTTGGTGTCTTCATAAGAAATGTAGCTCTATATCTAAGTTATCCATGGTAAAAATTTCAGGCCAATTGGACCTGTTTTGAGTGAGTTATGGTCATCCAAATAATTACTATTTGTATGGTCAAAAATCTGGGTTGCAAGGTTGCTATTCCGGATTTGGTCATTTTTAAGGTCAGTTTCTAGGAAGAATTTTGGCAACATTTCTATATGAAAGTTGGCCTATTTGGTGTTTAGTTTCACCCCCCATTGGCCTCATACCAATTGGGTTCATAGTTTGGCACTTATGACCTAATTTAGGTACTGCCTTCAATACACAATCTGCACAAAGCACATACACTTCCAATTTGATATTCCTTTTCCTCCTCATTACTTCAATATTCAATCAATGAAACTTCCATATATATATTGTACACAATTCTAGAAAACAATTTTGGGCAGAACATTCAAGTGCTCAATGCACACAATTTACCATTAAGTTCAACATTCACTTCCACCAAAATTCAACATATCTCAATGTCAATATTACACATACACTTTAACATAATCATACTTCAATATCACTTACACATGCTGCCCACAATTTAACACTAGCATATTTCATTAATAAACTACATATTCACACACAAATTCATGATTTAATAGGCTACCAAACATGGCAGTTTGCCCAAAGTATTAAGGTTCTATTTCACACCTTTAATTCAAGCACTACATGCACATACTTAGATTTTAACTAACTACATCCTTTATTTGAGTTAATCAACCATAATTTCCATCCATTAGAGGTAAGAAAAACTCAAATATAACACATATTCATGGCTGTTGAAAATGGACCATTTCATTTCTCACTATTCTCTTCATTTCTCTTCACCAAAATACTCACCTCAACCTAAACACAAGGTTTACTAAAGCAAGGGAGAGGTTTTGGACACTTACCACTTTTGGAGCTTGTTAAAACTTCACCAAATTTCTTCTTTTTTGTTCCCTATAATCTTTCCAAGAGGTGTGGACCAACTTTAGCGAAGGAGCTTGAGAAAACTATGGCTTATTCATGGTGGATGTGAAGCTTTTGCTTGGGACGTTAATGGTGGTTTTGGGAGGAGATGGAATTCGGCCAAAGTGAGTTATAAGGAAGAAGAAGATGTTATGGGATTACACATGTCCATTTAGGTGTTTAAAATACTCCCCTAGTGGTCCACTAACTTAATATATATATATATATATATATAATTAAACTTTTAATTATCCTAAGTTTACCCCCCATTTCTTTCACTATTCTTATAATGTATCACAATTTAATTTTTCATGTCATTTCTAAAGTGTAATATCATTTATTTTTAATGGACATTGAGGTCAAAAGGCAGCTCTTGGTATCAAATGACCAAAATGCCCCACATCGGGTTATATTCCCGATTTTTCAGTAACACTGATTTTTATTTGTTTCTCGATTTTTTATTTTTCTTTGTACTAATTTATTAATTTTTCTTTGATATTTCTAATATTAATTACATTTCAATAAGCCTTTATTTATGTCTCAAAATTAAATTCTGTCGCCGCGGTCCTGGGGTCGACAACGGCCTTCCTGGTGCACTCACCCATCGCTGCATTGCTGGCTCATTTAACTTAGCTTCATTTTCTCTCTTTCACTTTTCTTTGATTTTTCTTGTATTTTCCTTCTATTTATTTCATCATTATATGTCTATTCACTATCTCAGAAGTGTAGTTCCAAACATCCTGACTTGCCTGGACTAATATTTGGCCATTGGAGCAACAGAACGTATAAAACACGTACAATGGGGATATTACAACTCTTCCCCTCTAAATAAAAATTTCATCCTCGAAATTTACCTGATGTGAAGAGCTGAGGAACTGTTGTCTCATTGTCTCCTCACTCTCCCATGTTGCCTCTTCTGTGTTGTGGTGTCTCCATAGGATTTTCACTGGTGGAATTATCTTGTTTTTGAGCTCTTTTACCTCTCGTGCCAAGACTTTAATTGGTTCTTCTTCATATGTCAGGCCAGGTTGTACCATAATTTCTTCTGTTGAGATGACATGTGAAGGATCTGATCTATATCTTCTGAGTATCGAGACATGGAACACATTATGTATCTTGTCCAGCTCAGGTGGTAAGGCTAATCGGTAGGCTACTGGTCCCACACGTTCCATAACTTCATATGGGCCAATGAACCTAGGGCTTAATTTTCCATTTTTCCCGAATCTCAACACTTTTTTCCACGTTGATACTTGGAGAAATACCTTCTTGTCAACTTCATACTCAATGTCCTTTCTCCTCAAGTCAGCATAAGATTTCTGTCGGTCTGAGGCAACTTTCAAATTGGCCTTTATCAGTTTCATCTTTTCCTCTGTCTGTTTTATCAGGTCTGGCCCCACTAGCTTATCTTCACCCAATTCAGTCCAACATACAAGTGTTCTGCATTTTCTCCCATCTGAGGCTTCATAGGGTGCCATTTGTATGCTAGCTTGATAGCTATTATTGTATGCAAATTCTGCCAGTGGAAGGTATCTGTCCCAACTTCCCTCAAACTCAATAACACAACTTCTCAGCATATCCTCCAGGACCTATCACATATGTTCAGTTATTATTATCATTATCAGTTCAATTTATTATTTACAATAACTCAATGAGTTTCATAATTTACCTGGATTATTCTTTCTTACTGTCCATCCGTCTGAGGATGAAAAACTATACTAAAATGGAGTTGTGTGCCCAAGGACTCTTGTAATTTCTTCCAAAATCTAGATGTAAACCTTGGGTCTCTATCAGATATAATGGAAAGCAGAATTCCATGTAGTCTAACTATCTCACTGATGTACAATTTTGCTAGCTTTTCCTGTGAGTAGTCAGTTTTGACTGGCAGAAAATGTGCTGATTTGGTCAACCTATCCACAATCACCCATACTGCATCATGCTTCTTCTGAGTGAGAGGTAGGCCACTAACAGAGTCCATAGTGACTCAGTCCCATTTCCATTCATGTATGTTTATGGGCTGTAACAAACCTGATAGAACTTGATATTTTGCTTTGACTTGCTGACATGTCAAGCATCTAGTTACATAGTCAACTATGTCCTTCTTCATACCTAGCCACCAGTATGGAGTTTCAGGTCATGGTACATTTTTGTGGTTTCTGGGTGCATAGCATACACACTGTTATGTGCTTTTTTCAGAATACTGGTTTTCAATTCTTTATCATCTAGTACACATACTCTTTCTTCATAGTACAGGCACCCATTTTCTTTCACTTCATATTCAGTTTCCTTCCCTTCAGTGATTTTGCCCATAACAGCCATTAATTTCTCATGTCTTCTGCCCATCCTGTATCTGTTGTAACAGATTTGGCTTCACTTGCAACTCAGCCAAGATAACTCCATCATGAGTTAAGGACAGTTGGGCATTCAGAGATCTTAATGCTACAATAGATTTTCTGCTTAAAGCATCGGCGACTACATTTGCCTTCCCAGGGTGGTAGTCAATTACACAATCATAATCTTTCAGGAATTCAATCCATCGCTTCTGTCTCAAATTAAGTTCCTTCGGGGTTGCCAGATACTTCAGACTCTTATGGTTTGTGTATATGTAGCATTTTTCTCCATACAAGTAATGCCTTCATATCTTCAATACGAAGATAATTGCTGCTAACTCTAAATCATGAGTAGGGTAATTCTTTTCATGTGGCCTTAACTTCCTGGAAGCATATGCGACTACTTTCCCTTCTTGCATGAGTACACACCCTAACCCACTATGTGAGGTATCACTATAGACTACAAAGTCTTTTCCCGTCACTGGCTGTGTTAACACTGGTGCCTCTGTCAACATAGCCTTCAGCCTCTCAAAACTGGTTTGACACTTGTCATTCTAGTCAAATTTCATATTCTTGTGTAGTAATTTGGTCATTGGAGCAGCTATCAGGGAAAATCCCTTTACAAATTTTCTATAATATCCAACTAACCCCAAGAAACTTCTGATCTCAGTTGTATTTTTGGGAGGCTTCCATTCCATTACTGCTTTAATCTTTTTGGGATCCACTCTAATCCCTTAAGCTGATACTACATGTCTAAGGAATGCAATCTCATTCAACCAGAACTCACACTTGGACAATTTGGCATATAATTTCTTCTCTTTCAGAGTCTGCAAAACAATTCTCAAATGTTCATCATGTTCTGCTTTATCCTTGGAATATACCAGGATGTCATCAATGAAGACCACTACAAACCGATCTAAGTATGGATGGAAGATATGGTTCATCAGGTCCATGAATGCTGTTGGAGCATTTGTTAACCCAAATGGCATCACCAGGAATTCATAATGCCCATACCGGGTTCTAAATGCAGTCTTAGGCACATCTGCATCATTAACCCTTAACTGATGATACCCCGATCTGAGATCAATCTTAGAAAACACACCGGCTCCCTTCAACTTATCAAATAGATCGTCAATTCTGGGCAACGGATACTTGTTCCTCACTGTTACTCTGTTTAACTGTCGGTAGTCAACACATAACCTTAGTGTCCCATCTTTCTTCTTTACAAACAGTACCGGAGCTCCCCACGGTGACACACTGGGGCGTATGAACCCCTTGTCTAGTAATTCTTACTGCTAGATTTTTAACTCTTTCAATTCAGCAGGTGCCATCCTATGCAGAGCAATTGAAAACATTTTCATGGAACAACCTAGGGGTTTTGAATCCTAAGATGATTCCAAGGTATGCAAGCTAAAGCGATCCATTTATGGGTTGAAGCAAGCTTTGAGGAGTTGGAAAATCCATTTTGATGAAGCTATTAAATCATTTGGTTTTATCAAAAATGAGAATGAGCCATGTGTATATAAGAAGGTTAGTGACAGTGCTATCACTTTCCTTGTCTTATATGTGGATGACATACTGTTGAGGGGTAATGACACAAGTACGTTGACAACTGTAAAGGTATGATTGTCAAATACATTCTCCATGAAAGACTTAGGGGAGGCAACCTATATTGTTGGGATTCGCATCTATAGAGATAGAGCAAAAAGAATAATTGGTTTATCCTAAAGTCTATACTTGGAAAAAGTGTTAAAGAGGTTTAACATGCTTGATTCCAAGAGAGGATTATTGCCAGTGAGACATGGTATCCACCTTTCTAAAAAGATGTTTCCAAAGACACCTGAAGAAAGAGATAAAATAGCCAGGATTCCATATACATCGGCTATTGGAAGTTTAATGTATGCAATGTTGTGTACTAGTCCGGATATCGCATATACTGTTAGTTTGACTAGCAGGTATCAATCCAATTCAGGTTTGGAACACTGGATATCTGTTAAGAATATCCTTAAGTACTTGAGAAGAACTAAGGATTTATTCTTAATCTATGGAGGTGGAGACTTGCAATTGGATGGTTATACTGATTCTGATTTCCAATAAGATATCGATGATAGAAAGTCTACCTCTGGGTATGTGTTCATTTGTAATGGAGGTGCAGTCAGTTGGAAGAGTTCCAAACAGAGTACGACTGCAGATTCCACTACCAAGGCTGAGTATATTGCTGCATTAGATGCTATAAAAGAAGCTGTTTGGATAAAGAAGTTCGTGACAGAACTTGCAATAGTTCCTTCCATTGAGTCAGCAGTTCCATTACACTATGACAACAATGGAGTAGTCATACAGGCTAAGGAACCTCAATCTCACTAGAAATCTGAACACATAGAAAGGCATTACCACATTATCAGAGAAATAGTTGGACGAGGTGATGTAGCCATGCAGAAAATAGCATCAGCTGAAAATCCAGCTGATCCATTCACTAAGCTTATGTCACAGACTCAGCTAGATCGACATCTTGAGAAGATGGGTCTAAGATATTGCAATGAATGGCTCTAGTGCTAGTGGGAGATTGTTAGTAGTATGCCCTAGAGCATATAATTTAGTATGTATCGTGTACATGTTTTTATTAATAAAAGGCATTTTCACTTTTCCGTTTACATAATATATTTATGTGTAATAGAAAAGGTCCATTGATATTTTGTTAGAAATTCTATTCTTAAGTTGTTAAGAATATGAGTGACAGCATTTCTAGTACAAAGTATCATAAATAGGTTCACAATCGAGGATACTTCACAATAAGGACATGAATTATCCAGAAAGATTGTATTCATATTTATTCCCAAATTATTTATATGAGATATAAATAAGATGGAATGGTGAGTCTCATGCCATATGACAAACATGATAGGCACTTATACATGATAAGTAGGCCGAACCATTGACATTTATGACAAGCACATGGAGTTTACTCTTGTCAATTTATTGTCATAAATCATACTAGTGCATATAATCTTTAGACCTGAGATAGCACAATTATCTTGTATATAGGTGGTTTGAGTTTGATACTGCTTTCATGTCACACCCTACCCCTCTGTAAGGCATAACATGATCCCATAGTATACCTAATGAATTACCAACTCCGCTTCATCCGATAATCCATTAAATACACTATAAGGGATTTTAAAACTTTTCTTACTTCTTTTACAGTGGTGAGCACTATTTACAGTGTTAAAACCTTTTGAATCAAGTGATAGAACTAACACATTTGAATTATTAGAGTTTCGCAAAAATTTTGGCAAAGTGCCATCTGTATTTTGGCTAAAACAGTTCTTGTAAAACTCAGAAAAGCACTTCAATAGATTTCCAAATCTCAACTCCAACATATTTCTCAACACAACACATTTCTCAACTCAAATCCACATTGATTTTTCGAAGACTGAGGTAAAAGAAATATAATACAACTTTTACAAGCCAAAATAACTCATAATTATTTTGCAACTTCAATGTACAATTTTTATTTACAACTGCTCAAAACCAACAATAATATGTACATACAAAGGAACATACATTACATTACAAAATACAAAATATTGGTATACTCATTATACCCTAGAGTCTCATTGGAGGTACTAGCACTTAGTCTCACAGACTGCCTCTGTCTGTCTACTCGCGACAAAGAATAAAGCTATCACTGAGACAATGTCTCAGCAGTACAACATTAACTAAATACAAATTTAAATCACAATTCATAATTCAAATAAATAGTGGATACTTAAAACCATAGTTAAATTCAAGACAATATCACATAAGGAATTTAACACAATATTACAATAAATCTCAATAATCAAAATATAGTTAAATTCGAAAGACAGTAAATGTCAATAAGAATTTAAACTTCATTTCAAAAATTATCAAATCGCATAACAACACAATTTAGTCAAATAAGTTAAGAATACAGTGTTGCCAATTCATTCACAACTTAAGCCATGACACAAATTTCCGATCAATGCCGCGTTGTCGACATCTTGAGAAGATGGGTCTAAGATATTGTAATGAATGGCTCTAGTGCTAGTGGGAGATTGTTAGTAGTATGCCCTAGAGCATATAATTTAGTATGTATCGTGTACATGTTTTTATTAATAAAAGGCATTTTCACTTTTCCGTTTACATAATATATTTATGTGTAATAGAAAAGGTCCATTGATATTTTGTTAGAAATTCTATTCTTAAGTTGTTAAGAATATGAGTGACAGCATTTCTAGTACAAAGTATCATAAATAGGTTCACAATCGAGGATACTTCACAATAAGGACATGAATTATCCAGAAAGATTGTATTCATATTTATTCCCAAATTATTTATATGAGATATAAATAAGATGGAATGGTGAGTCTCATGCCATATGACAAACATGATAGGCACTTATACATGATAAGTAGGCCGAACCATTGACATTTATGACAAGCACATGGAGTTTACTCTTGTCAATTTATTGTCATAAATCATACTAGTGCATATAATCTTTAGACCTGAGATAGCACAATTATCTTGTATATAGGTGGTTTGAGTTTGATACTGCTTTCATGTCACACCCTACCCCTCTGTAAGGCATAACATGATCCCGTAGTATACCTAATGAATTACCAACTCCGCTTCATCGATAATCCATTAAATACTCTACAAGGGATTTTAAAACTTTTCTTACTTCTTTTACAGTGGTGAGCACTATTTACAGGTGTTAAAAACCTTTTTGAACTGAAGTGATAGAACTAACACATTTGAATTATTAGAAGTTTCTGCAAAAATTTTGGCAAAGTGCCATCTGTATTTTGGCTAAAACAGCTTCTTGTAAAACTCAGAAAAGCACTTCAATAGATTTCCAAATCTCAACTCCAACATATTTCTCAACACAACACATTTCTCAACTCAAATCCACATTGATTTTTCGAAGACTGAGGTAAAAGAAATATAATACAACTTTTACAAGCCAAAATAACTCATAATTATTTTGCAACTTCAATGTACAATTTTTATTTAGAACTGCTCAAAACCAACAATAATATGTATATACAGTGAACATACATTACATTACAAAATACAAAATATTGGTATACTCATTATACCCGGTAGTCTCTCGCTGGAGGTACTAGCAAATTTAGTTCACAGACTGCCTCTGTCTGTCCTACTGCGACAAAGAATAAAAAGCTATCGCTGAGACAATGTCTCAGTGGTGCACAACATTAACTAAATACAAATTTAAATCACAATTCATAATTCAAATAAATAGTGGATACTTAAAAACCATAGTTAAATTCAAGACAATACTGTCATAAGGAATTTAACACAATATTACAATAAATCTCAATAATCAAAATATAGTTAAATTCGAAAGACAGTAAATGTCAATAAGAATTTAAACTTCATTTCAAAAATTATCAAATCGCATAACAACACAATTTAGTCAAATAAGTTAAGAATACAGTGTTGCCAATTCATTCACAACTTAAGCCATGACACAAATTTCCGATCAATGCCGCGTTGTCGACATCTTGAGAAGATGGGTCTAAGATATTGCAATGAATGGCTCTAGTGCTAGTGGGAGATTGTTAGTAGTATGCCCTAGAGCATATAATTTAGTATGTATCGTGTACATGTTTTTATTAATAAAAGGCATTTTCACTTTTCCGTTTACATAATATATTTATGTGTAATAGAAAAGGTCCATTGATATTTTGTTAGAAATTCTATTCTTAAGTTGTTAAGAATATGAGTGACAGCATTTCTAGTACAAAGTATCATAAATAGGTTCACAATCGAGGATACTTCACAATAAGGACATGAATTATCCAGAAAGATTGTATTCATATTTATTCCCAAATTATTTATATGAGATATAAATAAGATGGAATGGTGAGTCTCATGCCATATGACAAACATGATAGGCACTTATACATGATAATTAGGACGAACCATTTACATTTATGACAAGCACATGGAGTTTACTCTTGTCAATTTATTGTCATAAATCATACTAGTGCATATAATCTTTAGACCTGAAATAGCACAATTATCTTGTATATAGGTGGTTTGAGTTTGATACTGCTTTCATGTCACACCCTACCCCTCTGTAAGGCATAACATGATCCCATAGTATACCTAATGAATTACCAACTCCGCTTCATCGATAATCCATTAAATACACTACAAGGGATTTTAAAACTTTTCTTACTTCTTTTACAGTGGTGAGCACTATTTACAGGTGTTAAAAACCTTTTTGAACTGAAGTGATAGAACTAACACATTTGAATTATTAGAAGTTTCTGCAAAAATTTTGGCAAAGTGCCATCTGTATTTTGCTAAAACAGTTCTTGTAAAACTCAGAAAAGCACTTCAATAGATTTCCAAATCTCAACTCCAACATATTTCTCAACACAACACATTTCTCAACTCAAATCCACATTGATTTTTCGAAGACTGAGGTAAAAGAAATATAATACAACTTTTACAAGCCAAAATAACTCATAATTATTTTGCAACTTCAATGTACAATTTTTATTTACAACTGCTCAAAACCAACAATAATATGTACATACAAAGGAACATACATTACATTACAAAATACAAAATATTGGTATACTCATTATACCCTGTAGTCTCTCATTGGAGGTACTAGCACCTAGTCTCACAGACTGCCCTATCTGTCTACTGCGATAAAGAATAAAGCTATCATTGAGACAATGTCTCAGCAGTGCACAACATTAACTAAATACAAATTTAAATCACAATTCATAATTCAAATAAATAGTGGATACTTAAAACCATAGTTAAATTCAAGACAATATCACATAAGGAATTTAACACAATATTACAATAAATCTCAATAATCAAAATATAGTTAAATTCGAAAGACAGTAAATGTCAATAAGAATTTAAACTTCATTTCAAAAATTATCAAATCGCATAACAACACAATTTAGTCAAATAAGTTAAGAATACAGTGTTGCCAATTCATTCACAACTTAAGCCATGACACAAATTTCCGATCAATGCCGCGTTGTCGACATCTTGAGAAGATGGGTCTAAGATATTGCAATGAATGGCTCTAGTGCTAGTGGGAGATTGTTAGTAGTATGCCCTAGAGCATATAATTTAGTATGTATCGTGTACATGTTTTTATTAATAAAAGGCATTTTCACTTTTCCGTTTACATAATATATTTATGTGTAATAGAAAAGGTCCATTGATATTTTGTTAGAAATTCTATTCTTAAGTTGTTAAGAATATGAGTGACAGCATTTCTAGTACAAAGTATCATAAATAGGTTCACAATCGAGGATACTTCACAATAAGGACATGAATTATCCAGAAAGATTGTATTCATATTTATTCCCAAATTATTTATATGAGATATAAATAAGATGGAATGGTGAGTCTCATGCCATATGACAAACATGATAGGCACTTATACATGATAAGTAGGCCGAACCATTGACATTTATGACAAGCACATGGAGTTTACTCTTGTCAATTTATTGTCATAAATCATACTAGTGCATATAATCTTTAGACCTGAAATAGCACAATTATCTTGTATATAGGTGGTTTGAGTTTGATACTGCTTTCATGTCACACCCTACCCCTCTGTAAGGCATAACATGATCCCATAGTATACCTAATGAATTACCAACTCCGTCTACTGATAATCCATTAAATACACTACAAGGGATTTTAAAACTTTTCTTACTTCTTTTACAGTGGTGAGCACTATTTACAGGTGTTAAAAACCTTTTTGAACTGAAGTGATAGAACTAACACATTTGAATTATTAGAAGTTTCTGCAAAAATTTTGGCAAAGTGCCATCTGTATTTTGGCTAAAACAGTTCTTCAGAAAACCTGTAAAAAGCACTTCAATAGATTTCCAAATCTCAACTCCAACATATTTCTCAACACAACACATTTCTCAACTCAAATCCACATTGATTTTTCGAAGACTGAGGTAAAAGAAATATAATACAACTTTTACAAGCCAAAATAACTCATAATTATTTTGCAACTTCAATGTACAATTTTTATTTACAACTGCTCAAAACCAACAATAATATGTACATACAGTGAACATACATTACATTACAAAATACAAAATATTGGTATACTCATTATACCCGGTAGTCTCTCTGAGGTACTAGCACTTAGTCTCACAGACTGTCTGTCTGCCTACTCGCGACAAAGAATAAAGCTATCATTGAGACAATGTCTCAGTGGTGCACAACATTAACTAAATACAAATTTAAATCACAATTCATAATTCAAATAAATAGTGGATACTTAAAAACCATAGTTAAATTCAAGACAATACTGTCATAAGGAATTTAACACAATATTACAATAAATCTCAATAATCAAAATATAGTTAAATTCGAAAGACAGTAAATGTCAATAAGAATTTAAACTTCATTTCAAAAATTATCAAATCGCATAACAACACAATTTAGTCAAATAAGTTAAGAATACAGTGTTGCCAATTCATTCACAACTTAAGCCATGACACAAATTTCCGATCAATGCCGCGTTGTACACCATGACAAAGCAATCACAACCCCACTAATCGAAATCAATGAGGAAGGGAGCTAGCTATATAATGAGTACTCATCCGATCACCTCAACTGGTAAACCAGAGAGGGAGAAAAATAAACGATCACGACTCCATAAATGGAGAAGGAAAATAAACGATCACAACCCCATAAAAGGAGAAGGAATGATATGATACTGTCATGCTAAGTGTGAACACAAAATCAATTCCAAACATTTTATTCAAATGATTCGTGAGAATCCAATAAATTTCCAAAGTTATAATTTCATTCACAAAATGGCAACTCAATTCATAATTATCTTTAATTTCCACAAAAACCATTTACAGTGCTTTTCAATCAATAGTATCCATCAAATTATTTACAATGCTTTTCAAGCAATAAATATCCATTCAAACACATTTCCACAATTTAAAATAATAATGTACAAATAGTCATAATTCATTTCAATTGAAAAATTCAAAAGAAATACTATTGTGCACAAACACAATTTAAATCAATAACATACAATTAATCATATGAAATCTTATTCAGAGTAAAATCAGTTGAAAACTAGTTGTGCACAAACCTCTGATAATTGTCTCCTGGTCTGGACTCAGTGTTTCCTTCCCTTTTCCTGAGTCTTTGGTAACTGAGAAACACAATTTGAAGTGTTTCAGTACTAAATTAAATTGTCTCTAACGATAATGTTCGATAATTAATTCACTGAAGGCTATTATTTGCTCAATCACCTAATATACCGACCCTCGATGCGTTTTAGGTAAATTAGGTTTTAGTGTCATTAATATGTCATATTCGATGGGGTTTTAGGGTTGGTATGTTTTACCAAACTCATTTCCTTGTTTAGTGCATTTTAATGCAACTTGCTGGATTCCGGGATACTAGTTTGACCTAGCCGGACGACCTAGTTCCCTCGGTTTTCGGGTTTCAGTCAAAACTACAAACTTGTAGATCTATGTCTTACGGAACGCGGGGCAAAATTTTAGGTCATTCTGAGTTATGTAGACCATGTTATGGTCATTTTACTATTTCTGGTCAAATGGCATCAAATTTGGTCATTTTAGGTCAACTTTGGTCAACTTTGGTTCGGCCAGTTTTTGGACCCGAACTTGTACAAGCTTTTTGACTTGCTTCTGGTCATTTCTGGGCTTTGGTGTCTTCATAAGACTTGTAGGTATGGGTCTTAACTATTCATGGTTAAAATTTCAGGTCAATTGGACCTGGTTTGAGTGAGTTATGGCCTAAACACTAACTGCTGCCCAATTGGTCAATTTTCAGGTCTCAATTGCACCTAATCCGAATTGGTCATTTTTCATATCACCTTGCAAGCAGAATTTTGGTATGCTTTCTCAATGAAAGTTGGCACATTTTGTGCCTAGTTTTACCTCCAATTGGTCTCATACCAATTGAGGTTACACATTTAAAGTTATAGGCTAAAATGCATACTGCCCTTAATTACCTTGCTTAAACATACATCAATGACACATTTACCTTACTATATGTTCACTTCCCTTACCAATTCTGTTTTGGTACATTACCAAAACCATATACCACTTCACTTTGAAGTCACTTTGGGCATATTACAATTATCCTCAATACACCAATTAAAACTCAAATTTACAAAGTCTAAATACAATCACATATAAACCTAAACATTACTAATTCTTACATACACTTTACACAATCACTCTATATACATATCCATCAATCCTCAATGTCAATATTCTGCCAATACCTTCATAAACACATAAATTTATCCAAGAGTCCCAAGGCTGTCGAAAAGCTTCCTCAACACCAAAGTGTCCTACAATTCATCAATTTCCATCCAAGTGCAAAAATCACCATATACATATGGAATAATTTACTAGGATATTAAATCACCCTAACCAACATCATTTCTCATCAAATATATATACAAATATTTCATCAAATACATAACTCCATGGCTGTCCAAAATGAACATATCAATAGCTTCTCAAACTTGAAATTTTTCTTCACAAAACCAACACCCATAACATGAACACAAAGTTTAACAAAGCAATCTTCCAAAATACAAACTTACCTTATGGTTGGAACTTGCCAAACCTTGATTAAACTTCTTAATTTTGGTATCAAGCTCTTCCTTATGATGTGTAGACAATCTTTAATGAAGGAACCTAAGTGATTAGAAGTGAAGTGAGGGGTTAGATGAAGCTTGCATGAAAACGCCCATGGAGTTCTTCCTTAACTCTCCATTTCGGCAAGTTTGAATCCAAATGAGGAAGATGAAATGCAGATGGTATAATGGGTGTTCACCTGCCCCATTATCCTTAGTTTATTCCTTTAGTGGTCCACTTCCACTTATTAAATCATATAATAAGTTAAATGTGTTATTTACACCATTTTCACTCCACTTTTGGCTATTTATATTAGGTACCCCCAAATTAATTTTTCATTTTATTTTCTAAGTGTAATATTATTTATTTTTAATGGACATTTAGGTCAAAAGACAATTCGGGATGTCAAATGACCATAATGCCCCTGTTCGGGTTGCATTCCCGATTTTTCGATAACACCGGGTTTTATCTGTTTTTCGATTTCTCACTTTTCTTTGTACTAATTATTTAATTTTTTTTTGATCTTCCTAATGATATTTATTCTTCTATAAGGGTCTATTTAAGTCCTAAAAATGTTTTCCAGTGGTTCCATGATCAGTGGCTAGTCAACGGTCCACGCCGTGACTTCCTAAGGCCACCCATCGCTAGGGTTCTTGGCTCGCTTAACTTGGTTACATTTCTTTGCTATTATTTTTCCTTTGTTTTTCTTGTATTTTCTTTTCTTGTATTTCATTATTTTATGTCTCCTCACTCATATTGAAGTGTAGTTCTAGGCATCCTAGTTGTTCGGACAACACTGGTCACCGGAGCAGCAGAACGCACTACCGAACTTAGGGTTGTTACAATTCTCTCCCCCTTAAATAAATTTCGTCTCGAAATTTTACCCAATAGCCATCTTACAATAGTCATACGTTTATTTTCTCCTTTCTATACGATCGTATAATCTTCTTTTCCTCAAATTTGAATAAGACTTTTAACAATCTAATACAACGTTTAATTTGTTTGTATAACACTAATCTCCTCTTACTACTGTCCTGTCTAATATTTCGATTCATGTTCCTTCTTGAATGACCCTTGAGGTCATGTTAGAATCATTCATCAGTCATTGGTCCTCCACCATTACGGTCCATAGTCTTCCTCACATTAGTAATATTTCTTTGTTATATATGAATCAACTGTTCAAATCTCTACTTCCATAACTCTTTTTATCTGTCAATATTTTATAACTTACTTTCTTTACCGAACTATAACCTTTCGATATTCTAACTTTTGAGTTTTAGATCCCTAAGTAGGATTTTCAAACTTATTTCTAACAATTAAATTATGTCCTAGCATAACTATACAAAAACAGATGTCGTTGGCAACTATCCTCATCTAGGTGTACTATCAGATAGTACGTAGCTCTACACAATAATCTCAAGTTAGTACTGTAATCCGCAGTTTACAGTATAAACAATCAAGAACATTGCATAGTTACTACAATACATCCCAATAGATCAAACTTTCCTATCCTTTGTCCTTTTCGAATTCACTGATATCCGAACTTATTCTGATTACAATATCTAGTAATCGTACTAATAAAGAATAATTACTAATAAGAATAATTACTAATAAGAACATCTCTCGCTTCATCTAGAGCAATTCTATTATCAGAACTTACTTTTACGTCCTCTTGCTTTACATTAAATAGGCTTGCCAATTAGCTTTATAATTTATGCTGTGTCAGGAAATACTTTTCGCCGATAAACTCTTCCAAAACTAATTTCACTTATTATCACAATCCCTATCCTAAAGGACTAATCACTAATGTATCAAAATTTATTTCTCGACCTCTGTCCTAGCGGACTTGTTACTAGCACCTCAAAGTCCATTTTTGTACATGGAACAAAGAATGCAATCAATGATGCTAGCACTCACATAAAAATGGGTAGAACCGGATCAAATAACACAAACACATCTTGGTTAAAAGTTGAGAAGGTACCAGCCACAACGCCGATGTCTCGCCTTCTTCCTCTCGTCTCATTGCATAGACTCGACCGAGCACCGCCTTGCTCTGAATGTTTTACCGTGCCTTGGCTCACTGGGCTACCTCTACCCCCGCCTCTACCTCTGCTAGGTGGTTGTGAGCTTCGTGACAAGGCTCAATCGACCCTTCCGTAGTAGTAGGAGGTGGTCCAACTCGCGACTCATCGTGCATCCTTGGCAAAATGTCCTGCCTCCACAGCTTATAACAGCTCCAATAGCCTTATAGCATAACCCACCATGATATCTTCCACAATTTTCACATTGGCGGAATTGTAGGAACCTCCAAGACTCTGCGACCGATAGAGGAGGAGGTTTCTCCCCGAATGTCTTCCCTACTGCACTTCTTGCCACCTCTGCTTCCCTCATAGTTCTTCCTCTTTCCAAAGGGGACCACCGAACTCGCTCTGATTTTCCCTCTTCCTCTGTCTTCTCGATCTCTTTTCTCGTAAGCGACTTCAAACTCAATTCTTTCCAACTCTAGGGCTTGAGAAATAAGTTCAGAGAAGTTAGTGTGTTTGAAGCCTACTACTTGTAACTGACATCTGGCTTCAAGCCGCTTTCAAACCTCTTGCATCTCTCCCCGCTGGTAGAGAGTAGACTCACCGCATAATGGCTAAGGCGGGAAAATTCCTTTCATACTCACCACCGATCTACCCCCTGCTTGCACTTAGGAACTCTTGCACTTCCGGTCTACATAAGCATCGTGGACATATTTGCCTAAATTCCCGAGAAAGTCATTCCATGTTAGCACTACAGTTCTACTGCATCGTGGGGAATGGTTTTCCACCAATCATAAGCATCCCCTTGTAACAAAGATACAGAGTATTCAAATCTGAGCTCCTTCGTGCAATGAAATTTCTTGAATACCCTATCCATCCTTTCTAACCACTGTTCAGCTTCTAGAGGATCTACTGTCCCCTTAAACTCTGTAGCCCCATATTTCCTCAATTTGTCATACTGCCTAGTAGGAGATTGTGGTTGTACCACTGGTGTCTGTATTGGGACTTACGTAGGCACATTACCAGCCATTTATTGGAACATTGCATCTCACGAGCGAATCGAGCAGAAATCGTGGTATCGCAGGGCTGGTGCTGCTGAACCACTAACATTATGTAGGCCTGGGGCATCCCCTTGTACCTCAACCTCTATAGATTGATCGACTGAACGATCACCCTCTTCCATAGTCAATGTGAGGATTTTAGATCTCCTGAACAAACAACACAAGGAGATTTCCTCCCGTTAGTGCATATTTATAATGTAATGTACTGTATATATCAAACAATGATATTGAGCAGTTGTACTATGAAGAAAGAATATTCAAATAACAGGTGAAAACAGAATTTAAAAACTTTGCTCTGATACCACTAATGAAGGAACGGAAGCGTGAAAAACACAAGTTTATACCATTGAATTCAAAAATTTTCACCTAGGGTCACATGCATCATGCAAGATTTATTTTTATCTATTTGATTTCAATGATAAACAACATATTAAAACTCTTTTAATATGTTTTTGGATCTGTATTTGCCATTTAAGATTTTAAAATTAATCAAATTAATTTTAGAACCCTAGATTAAATCAAGAAAGATTACACTAACCTCTTGATGCAATCGCAAAGATGTCTGCGCTTTGAGATTCGTCTTCAGACACGGATGTTGTCCCTCTAGCTTGTCCACACCAAGAACACCTATGGCAGCCCTTGAACAGCTTCTAAAGCCTTTTCTATTAATTAGAAATTCAAGTTCTGCCTTTTAAGAGATTAAAGATGTAAACAGGACACTAGAAACAATTCCTAGTGTTCTTAATTCAAGAGATTGATGGCTAATCTCTTTGAATTGATAAGAGATGAAGAAGAAGAGATAAAAACCCTCAAAGTGGCGTGACAAAGGAGTGTGGCTGCTGGTTGTGTTTTATTTTCTCATAACAACACTTAAATAGCTAGGTTAACACATTAAACCCTTGCCACATGTCACCTTTTGATTAGCTCTAGGTTTAAGTGACCTAATCACATTGTGCCAAGTGTCAAACCTATATTTAATCTTGATTTTAATCATCTTACATGATTAAAAAACATTTGGCAAGCTTATGTGTTATGCCATGTGTCACCATCTCATGGTGCCACGTGTCACACTGCAAAATGACCAAAATGCCCCTGTGTTTTAATTTTGAGTTCTCAACCCAAAATAACTATTTTTCTTCTTCTAATTAATTTATATCAAATATAAATTAATTAATTAATCTCTATTAATTAATTTCTCATTAATTAAATTCATATTTAAACACTTTAAATATAAATTTAACTTATATTATACATCCAATAATCTAGATTTGGTTTCAAGTCATGCTAGGGACTTTGCAATCTAATTGCAAACCAAACCTATTTAATTAATCAATTAAACTCTTTAATTAATTAATTAAATCATATTTAATTAGGTGATAACTTGTGTATGTGTGTGACTTACTAGGCTCATCACTAATTGGCAATGAGACATGATATCAACTCTTAATATTATCAGAACTCTTTCTTACCATAAATGATTTCTCTAAATCATTTTATGAACCTCATAGACCATGGTTAACACCTAGCATAGCATGCCATGGCCACCCAATTAGTAATAAGGTTTACCTTAAATGAACCTATAATCATATGTCATCATGCACTAGAATCTCTCTGTTACAAAATCCCAACTCAAGCCGAGTCATGGTTTATGTCAAACTCCATTTGCTATGAATATTATGTTCTCTTTTAATTCCAGCTTCTTGATTAAAAGATTTTCTCATCGTAAACTCTTTTCGAATAAATCTATCTGTCTCCGGCCAGAACTTGAAACATCAAGAACAATTAAATGAACATAGGATTTTATCTCTATTTACTTAGAGGAACAGATTCCATCTTGATCAACACCTACCTCCATATATAACTAGTAGGAGCCAACACATGCCCATATACCCATACACGCACAAGTATGAAAGCAGATCAAACTCAAACTACCTATATACAAGATAACTGTGCTATCTCGTGTCTAAAGATTATATGCAATCGATATGATTTATGACAAAACATTGACAAGAGTAAACTCCATGTGCTTGTCATAAGTGTCACTGGTTCGGCCTACTTATCATTTATAAGTGCCTATCATGTTTGTCATATGGCATGAGACTCACCATTCCATCTTATTTATATCTCATATAAATAACTTGGGAACAAACATGAATACAATCTTTCTGGATAAGTCATGTCCTTATTATGAAGTATCCTCGATTGTGAACCTATTTATGATACTTTGTGCTAGAAATATTGTCACTCATATTCTTAACAACTTAAGAATAATATTTCTAACAAAATATCAATGGACCTTTTCTATTACACATAAATATATTATGTAAACGGAAAAGTGGAAATGCCTTTTATTAATAAAAATATATACAAGATACATACTAAATGATATGCTCTAGGGCATACTACTAACAATCTCCCACTAGCACTAGAGCCATTCATTACAATACCTTAGACCCATCTTCTCAAGATGTCGGTCTAATCGAGCTTGTGACAAAGGCTTAGTGCATGGATCACCTGAATTTTTCACCGATGTTATTTTTCTCGCATGGCTATATCGCTTTGCCCAACTATATGTCCGATAATGTGGTAGTGCCTTTCTATGTGTTTGGATTTTGGGTGAGACCTTTCCTTAGCTCAGATGATCGCTTCCATTGTTGTCACAAAGGTAGTGGAACCGCTGACTCAATGGAAGGAACTACCGTAAGTTCTCCACGAACTTCTTTATCCAAATAGCCTTCCTTTGCAAAGATCTCGATGCAAAGAATATACTCACTCAGAGTGGAATCTGCAATGTGCTCGCTTGGAACTCTTCCAACCGATCGCACCTCCATTACAAATGAACACATATCTAGAGGTAGACTTTCTATCATCAATATCCGATTGGAAATCGTAATCGTGATAACCATCCAATTGCAAGTCTCCACTTCCATAAATCAAGAATAAATCCTTAGTTCTTCTCAAGTACTTAAGGATATTCTTGATACTATCCAAAGGTTCCAAACCTGATTGGATTGATACCGCTAGTCAAACTAACAAAGATATGCGATATCCGCCTAGTACATAACATTGCATACATTATACTTCCAATAGCCAAGCATATGGAATCCTAGCCATCTTATCTCTTTCTTCAGGTGTCTTTGGAGACATCTCTTTAGAAAGATGGATACCATGTCTCACTGGTAACAATCCTCTCTTGGAATCAAGCATGTTAAACCTCTTTAACACCTTTTCCAAGTATAGACTTTGGGATAAACCAATTATTCTTTTCGCTCTATCTCTATAGATGCTAATCCCAAGAATATAGGTTGCCTCCCCTAAGTCTTTTATGGAGAATGTATTTGACAACCATACCTTTATAGTCACAACATACCGTGTCATTACCCATCAACAAGATGTCATCCACATATAAGACAAGAAAAGTGATAGCACTGTCACTAACCTTCTTATATACACATGGCTCATCCTCATTTTTGATAAAACCAAAGGATTTAATGGCTTCATCAAAACGAATGTTCCATCTCCTCGAAGCTTGTTTCAACCCATAAATGGATCGCTTTAGCTTGCATACCTTGGAACCATCTCGGGATTCAAATCCCCTAGGTTGTTCCATGAAAATGTTTTCTTCAATGTATCCATTGAGAAAAGCCGCTTTGACATCCATCCGCCAAATCTCATAATCATAGTACGCACTATTGCTAATAAAATCCTAATTGATTTAAGCATGGCAACAGTGAGAAAGTCTCCTCATAGTCGATTCCTTGCCTTTGGCGAAACCCTTTCGCTACTAGCCTTGCCTTATAGGTCTCTACCTTTCCATCGTAACCAATTTTCTTCTTGAAAACCCATTTGTTCCCTATAGGTATAATACCTTCAGTGGGTCAACAAGATCCCAAACTTGATTCTTATACATGGAATCAATCTTGGATTTCATAGCATCAATCCATTTTGAAGAGTCTATATCCGATATAGCTTCTTCATAGGTAAGTGGATCATCTCCATGATCTACTTCTTCATGAGTAGACAACTCTTGTTCTTCTTCATGAAGAAAACCATATCTCACCGGTGGGTGAGATACTCGTTGTTCTACGAGGAAATTGTGAGATGTTTCATCAACGAGTATTGGTTGACTAGATGGATCTATATCCATCCGACCGCTTGGTTGGTCGTAATTCTCCAATTCTAACTCTATTTGCCTTCCTTTGCCTCCTTCTTGAACAAACCGTTGTTCAAGAAATGTGGCATCTCTACTTATCACAACCTTTGTGAAGTAGGCAAATAAAAATAATATCCAAAACTATCTTTTGATATCCAACAAATCGACCTTTTCTCGATCCGTCTCCAATTTATCGTTGTTCACCTTTTTGATATAAGTCGACAACCCCAAATCTTAACATGCTTAAGACTTGGTTTTCTTCCATGCCATATCTCATAAGGTGTGGAAGAAACGATTTTGATGGAATCCTATTCGTAATATACAAAGTCGATTCTAATGCAAATCCTCAAAAGGAGATTGGCATATCAAGATAGCTCATCATACTACGTATCATATCCAATAAGGTACGATTTCTCCTTTCAGATACACCATTCAGCTGTGGCGTTCCTGGAGGAGTCAGCTGAGAAACAATGCCATGCTCTCTCAAGTATTCATCAAATTCAGTACTCAAATATTCACCTCCACGATCTGATCAAAGAGCTTTAATATTCTTTCCTGTTTGATTTTCTACTTCAGATTTAAATTCTTTGAACTTTTCAAAAGATTCATGTTTGTATTTCATCAAATACAAATACCCAAACCTTGATTTATCATCAGTAAAGGTAATAAAATAATGAAAGCCCCCTCTAGCCATTTCTTTAAATGGACCACATACATCACTATGTATTAGCTCCAAAATATTTTCAGCTCTTAGCCCCTGTCCAACAAAGGGTGATCTAGTCATTTTGCCCTGAAGGCAAGATTCACAAGTTGGAGTAGGCTCAGAGTCCAATAAGGATAGAATCCCCATTTTCTCCAATTTTGTAATCCTATCTTCTGCAACATGACATAACCTTAAGTGCCAAATATATTTTGAACTTGAGTTGTTTTTCACCACGGCATTGCTTTCATTTAGATTGCTATACTCTGGCCAGTGGAAACACTTTCTTACTGGTAATGGAAACACTTTCTTATTGGCAATGGAAACACTTTCCTATTGGCAGTGGAAACACTTTCCTTTGCCTTCATCAGCTTTAGTCTTCCTTTTCTGCTTAGCTATTTTCTTAGAAGGACCAGGAATCTGAGGTTTCTTTTTCTTATTGCCCTTCTTCTTATTGGACTTTCCAGGTAAGAAGATGCAACCAAAGCTACCTCTTTTCCTTTATTGCCCGGCATATTCTTTTGGGCAATAACCAAAGATGTTGAGTAAACCAGCTAAGGTGCATTCCTGTTGAGTCATATGGAAATTTGTCACAAAATTTCCCAAAAGACCTGTGAAGGGATCAAGGATCAAATCCGTCAGTAGTTGGAAATCCATGTTGAAGTCAAGATGTTCCAACCGCTCAATCACCGAATCATCTTGTGGACATGATCCCCAACATTCTGTCCCTCGACATCCTCATGCGAATACCGCCTAGATATCTCATACCTAGCATTCTGCTATGCTCACCATACAACTCTTGTAGGTGAAGGAGGATCTCACTCGCACTGCATGTTCTCATGTTGCTTCAGAACTCATTACTCATGGAAGCAAGCATGTAACACTTAGCTCTCATATCATGCTCCTTCCACTTGTCCAAAGTTTCATGTTCCTCTTGTGTGGCCTCCGGAGGTAAGGGACCAGAACATTTGAATCTAGAACATATCCTATATGTTCAAGGTTCAGGACAAGTTTCAAATTTCTTAGCCAATCGCATGCATTAGGTCCTGTCAACCTATTGTGATCAAGTATGCTTGCAAGGATATTGATGGTGGTGGTTGTTTTGTGATCATTTTTATCGTAAAATTAACTGCAGAAAATAACCAGATTAAATAGTAAATCTATCATGTAATAAACCAAAATGATTATGGTCTTTTAATCAAATTGGTCCTCCCACTAACTTAGCGAATCCTACACTTCCAAAGTAGAAAACTAAATCCTAGTTGGATGGATTTCTAGTGGGTGATTGAATTCTTATAATTTTATTGATCATCCTCATGTACATCCATTATTGGAATTACAATAAACTATAAGTGAGCAACTCTTTGCCCATCACATCTCATGTGATGTTCAATCCTTTACCTAGCCCCTAATGCTCAAAATCTCAGGTACATCCATTATTGACTTATCTTGCATTAGTTAAGTTGATCCCATTGAGCCGTAATTATGCAAATAATTTTAATGTCCTCAGGTACATCCAATATTGGCCACTAAACCATTTACATATTTACAACATCTCATGCTTAACAATTATTCTTAAGAAAATCTCTTAAATAAATTGCATCTTATGCAACTATTTAAAATTTCATAAAATAATTGCCCCAATGGAGGGCCTATGTTATAATTACTTTAATTATAGCATTTCCAACTTAATCATTTGTTTGGAAGATTTTATGGTCATTCTATTTACTATTAAGGTCTCACTTTGCACATTATCCATTTAGCATGCATATATCATATAATTGAATACATACCCAAACATCTCATGCATTCATGGATAAGCAAAGAAATATGGTATGATCATGGACTTTCTAATGGATTCAATTCTGAGCCACCAAGAATTGAATCAGGACATTCCTAGGTGCATTTCATTCATTCATTTTACAAGAGTTGCTGAAGGAGTACATAATCAACACTTGATCTTGAATTCTCCCAATCGGTCCCACCAATGCTCTTGACCTCCTTGAACTTCTTGCAATCCAATATTACATAGTAATCCTTGGCATACCAAGGCGAATTTACAAGAACTTAAATAAATGAAATTACAACCCAAAAATTATTACAAACTTAATAATACATGCCCAAAATAAATTAAAATAAATTAATTAATTTACAATCCCAAAGAAACATAAAAGAAATAAATCCAATCACATTGGTCTTTTATAGTCCATGATCATCCATCATGCATATCACTATTTAACAATTAAATAAAACATACATACTTAAATTAAATTGAATATCTCATATTCAACTTAAAAATCCAGATTTGAATATGATTCAAATAAATTTAAAAATTCAGATTTGAATCTCATTCAAACAAATTTAAAAATTCAGATTTGAATCACATTCAAACAACTTTAAAAATTCAGATTTGAATCACATTCAAACATTTTTTTAAAAATCAGATTTGAATCACATTCAAATATTTTTTTAAAAATCAGATCTGAATTTTATTCAATCAATTTTAAAAAATCAGATTTAAATATGATTCAAACAACTTTAAAAATTCAGATTTGAATCACATTCAAACAACTTTTAAAATTCAGATTTGAATCACATTCAAACAATTTTTAAAATTCTGATTTGAATCATAATTTAATTGTGTGATAAAAATTCTAATTAAACAATTTAATTAGACATAAAATGGATCTTAAATCATACAACAATTGCACATTCACCATCCATTTACCTTTGCACACCATTGTGATGCATCAACCATGCACACCATGGTGTTCATCATTTGTGCCGCCACTTTGACTTTGCAACCAGCAATAAACTCTTGATCTCATGATCAAACACACAATTAAATCATATAAACATCAATCTAAATGGCAAATATAGTGGCTCTGATACCAATTGAAGGAACGGAAGCGTGAAAAACACAAGTTTATACCATTGAATTCAAAAATTTTCACCTAGGGTCACATGCATCATGCAAGATTTATTTTTATCTATTTGATTTCAATGATAAACAACATATTAAAACTCTTTTAATATGTTTTTGGATCTGTATTTGCTATTTAAGATTTTAAAATTAATCAAATTAATTTTAGAACCCTAGATTAAATCAAGAACGATTACACTAACCTCTTGATGCAATGCAGCATGTCTCGCGCTTTGAGATTCGTCTTCGTGACACCAGATGTTGTCCCTCTAGCTTGTCCACACCAAGAACACCTATGGTAGCCCTTGAACAGCTTCTAAAGCCTTTTCTATTAATTAGAAATTCAAGTTCTGCCTTTTAAGAGATTAAAGATGTAAACAGAACACTAGAAACAATTTCTAGTGTTCTTAATTCAAGAGATTGATGGCTAATCTCTTTGAATTGATAAGAGATGAAGAAGAAGAGATAAAAACCCTCAAAGTGGCGTGAAAAAGGAGTGTGGCTGCTGGTTGTGTTTTATTTTCTCATAACAACACTTAAATAGCTAGGTTAACACATTAAACCCTTGCCACATGTCACCCTTTGATTAGCTCTAGGTTTAAGTGACCCAATCACATTGTGCCAAGTGTCAAACTTATATTTAATCTTGATTTTAATCATCTTACATGATTAAAAAAACATTTGGCAAGCTTATGTGTTATGCCATGTGTCACCATCACATGGTGCCACGTGTCACCCTGTGAAATGACTAAAATGCCCCTGTGTCTTAATTTTGAGTTCTCAACTCAAAATAATTATTTCTCTTCTTCAAATCAATTTATATCAAATATAAATAAATTAATTAATTTCTCATTAATTAAATTCATATTTAAACACTTTAAATATAAATTTAACTTATATTATACATCCAATAATCTAGATTTGGTTTCAAGCCATACTAAGGACTTTACAATCTAATTGCAAACCAAACTTATTTAATTAATCAATTAAACTCTTTAATTAATTAATTAAATCATATTTAATTTGGTGATAACTTGTGTATGTGTGTAACTTACTAGGCTCATCACTAATTGGCAATGAGACATAATATCAACTCTTAATATCATCAGAACCCTTTCTTACCATAAATGGTTTCTCTAAATCATTTTATGAACCTCATAGACCATGGTTAACACCTAGCATAGCATGCCATGGCCACCCAATTAGTAATAAGGTTTACCTTAAATGAACCTATAATCATATGTTACCATGCACTAGAATCTCTCTGTTACAAAATCCCAACTCAAGCTGGAGTCATGGTTTATGTCAAACTCCATTTGCTATGAATATTATGTTCTCTTTAATTCCAGTTCTTGATTAAAAGATTTTCTCATCGTAAACTCTTTCTCGAATAAATCTATCTGTCTCTGCCAGAACTTGAAACATCAAGAACAATTAAATGAACATAGGATTTTATCTCTATTTACTTAGAGGAACAGATTCCATCTTGATCAACACCTACCTCCATATATAACTAGTAGGAGCCAACACATGCCCATATACCCATACACAGCACAAGTATGAAAGCAGTATCAAACTCAAACTACCTATATACAAGATAACTATGCTATCTCAGGTCTAAAGATTATATGCACTGATATGATTTATGACAAAACATTGACAAGAGTAAACTCCATGTGCTTGTCATAAGTGTCACTGGTTCGGCCTACTTATCATTTATAAGTGCCTATCATGTTTGTCATATGGCATGAGACTCACCATTCCATCTTATTTATATCTCATATAAATAACTTGGGAACAAACATGAATACAATCTTTCTGGATAAGTCATGTCCTTATTATGAAGTATCCTCGATTGTGAACCTATTTATGATACTTTGTGCTAGAAATATTGTCACTCATATTCTTAACAACTTAAGAATAATATTTCTAACAAAATATCAATGGACCTTTTCTATTACACATAAATATATTATGTAAACGAAAAAGTGGAAATGCCTTTTATTAATAAAAATATATACAAGATACATACTAAATGATATGCTCTAGGGCATACTACTAACAACTAAAACATGTCACACCCTACCCCTCTGTAAGGCATAACATGATCCCGTAGTATATCTAATGAATTACTAACTCCGTCTACTGATAATCCATTAAATACACTACAAGGGATTTTAAAAACTTTTCTTACTTCTTTTACAGTGGTGAGCACTATTTACAGGTTTTAAAAACCTTTTTGAACTGAAGTGATAGAACTAACACATTTGAATTATTTGGAGTTTCTATAAAAATTTTCGCAGAGTGCCATCTGTATTTTGGCTAAAACAGTTCTTCAGAAAACCTGTAAAAAGCACTTCAATAGATTTCCAAATCTCAACTCTAACATATTTCTCAACACAACACATTTCTCAACTCAAATCCACAGTGATTTTTCAAAGACTGAGGTAAAAGAAATATAATACAATTTTTACAAGCCAAAATAACTCATAATTATTTTGCAACTTCAATGTACAATTTTTATTTACAACTGCTCAAAACCAACAACAATATGTACATACAGTGAACATACATTACATTACAAAATACAAAATATTGGTATACTCATTATACCCGGTAGTCTCTCGCTGGAGGTACTAGCAGCCTAGTCTGCTGCACTGTCTGTCTGTCTACCTGCGATAGCAATAAAAAGCTATCGCTGAGACAATGTCTCAGTGGTGCACAACATTAACTAAATACAAATTTAAATCACAATTCATAATTCAAATAAATAGTGGATACTTAAAAACCATAGTTAAATTCAAGACAATCTCACATAAGGAATTTAACACAATATTACAATAAATCTCAATAATCAAAATATAGTTAAATTCGAAAGACAGTAAATGTCAATAAGAATTTAAACTTCATTTCACAAATTATCAAATCGCATAACAACACAATTTAGTCGAATAAGTTAAGAATACAGTGTTGCCAATTCATTCACAACTTAAGCCATGACACAAATTTCCGATCAATGCCGCGTTGTACACCACGACAAAGCAATCACAACCCCACTAATCGAAATCAATGAGGAAGGGAGCTAGCTATATAATGAGTACTCATCCGATCACCTCAACTGGTAAACCAGAGAGGGAGAAAAATAAACGATCATGACTCCATAAATGGAGAAGGAAAATAAACGATCACAACCCCATAAAAGGAGAAGGAATGATATGATACTGTCATGCTAAGTGTGAACACAAAATCAATTCCAAACATTTTATTCAAATGATTCGTGAGAATCCAATAAATTTCCAAAGTTATAATTTCATTCACAAAATGGCAACACAATTCATAATTATCTTTAATTTCCACAAAAACCATTTACAGTGCTTTTCAATCAATAGTATCCATCAAATCATTTACAATGCTTTTCAAGCAATAAATATCCATTCAAACACATTTCCACAATTTAAAACAATAATGTACAAATAGTCATAATTCATTTCAATTGAAAAATTCAAAAGAAATACTATTGTGCACAAACACAATTTAAATCAATAACATACAATTAATCATATGAAATCTTATTCAGAGTAAAATCAGTTGAAAACTAGTTGTGCACAAACCTCTGATAATTGTCTCTGTCCGACTCAGTGTTTCCTTCCCTTTTCCTGAGTCTTTGGTAACTGAGAAACACAATTTGAAGTGTTTCAGTACTAAATTAAATTGTCTCTAACGATAATGTTCGATAATTAATTCACTGAAGGCTATTATTTGCTCAATCACCTAATATACCGACCCTCGATGCGTTTTAGGTAAATTAGGTTTTAGTGTCATTAATATGTCACATTCGATGGGGTTTTAGGGTTGGTACGTTTTACCAAACTCATTTTCTTGTTTAGTGCATTTTAATGCAACTTGCTGGATTCCGGGATACTAGTTTGACCTAGCCGGACAACCTAGTTCCCTCGGTTTTCGGGTTTCGGTCAAAACTACAAACTTGTAGATCTATGTCTTACGGAACGCGGGGAAAAATTTTAGGTCATTCTGAGTTATGTAGACCAAGTTATGGTCATTTTACTATTGCTGGTCAAATGGCATCAAATTTGGTCATTTTAGGTCAACTTTGGTCAACTTTGGTTCAGCCAGTTTTTGGACCCGAACTTGTGCAAGCTTTTTGACTTGCTTCTGGTCATTTCTGGGCTTTGGTGTCTTCATAAGACTTGTAGGTATGGGTCTTAACTATTCATGGTTAAAATTTCAGGTCAATTGGACCTGGTTTGAGTGAGTTATGGCCTAAACACTAACTGCTGCCCAATTGGTCAATTTTCAGGTCTCAATTGCACCTAATCCGAATTGGTCATTTTTCATATCACCTTGCAAGCAGAATTTTGGTATGCTTTCTCAATGAAAGTTGGCACATTTTGTGCCTAGTTTTACCTCCAATTGGTCTCATACCAATTGAGGTTACACATTTAAAGTTATAGGCTAAAATGCATACTGCCCTTAATTACCTTGCTTAAACATACATCAATGACACATTTACCTTACTATATGTTCACTTCCCTTACCAATTCTGTTTTGGTACATTACCAAAACCATATACCACTTCACTTTAAAGTCAATTTGGGCAGATTACAATTATCCTCAATACACCAATTAAAACTTAAATTTACAAAGTCTAAATACAATCACATATAAACCTAAACATTACTAATTCTTACATACTCTTTACACAATCACTCTATATACATATCCATCAATCCTCAATGTCAATATTCTGCCAATACCTTCATAAACACATACATTTATACAAGAGTCCCAAGGCTGCCGAAAAGCTTCCTCAACACCAAAGTGTCCTACAATTCATCAATTTCCATCCAAGTGCAAAAATCACCATATACATATGGAATAATTTACTAGGATATTAAATCACCCTAACCAACATCATTTCTCATCAAATATATATACAAATATTTCATCAAATACATAACTCCAAAGCTGTCCAAAATGAACATATCAATAGCTTCTCAAACTTGAAATTTTTCTTCACAAAACCAACACCCATAACATGAACACAAAGTTTAACAAAGCAATCTTCCAAAATACAAACTTACCTTATGGTTGGAACTTGCCAAACCTTGATTAAACTTCTTAATTTTGGTATCAAGCTCTTCCTTATGATGTGTAGACAATCTTTAATGAAGGAACCTAAGTGATTAGAAGTGAAGTGAGGGGTTAGATGAAGCTTGCATGAAAACGCCCATGGAGTTCTTCCTTAGCTCTCCATTTCGGCAAGTTTGAATCCAAATGAGGAAGATGAAATGCAGATGGTATAATGGGTGTACACCTGCCCCATTATCCTTAGTTTATTCCTTTAGTGGTCCTCTTCCACTTATTAAATCATATAATAAGTTAAATGTGTTATTTACACCATTTTCACTCCACTTTTGGCTATTTATATTAGGTACCCCCAAATTAATTTTTCATTTTATTTTCTAACTGTAATATTATTTATTTTTAATGGAAATTTAGGTCAAAATACAATTCAGGATGTCAAATGACCATAATGCCCCTGTTCGGGTTGCATTCCTGATTTTTCGGTAACACCGGGTTTTATCTTTTTTTCGATTTCTCACTTTTCTTTGTACTAATTATTTTTTTTTTTTGATCTTCCTAATGATATTTATTCTTCTATAAGGGTCTATTTAAGTCCTAAAAATGTTTTCCAGGTTCCATGATCCGAGGCTAGTCAACGGTCCACGCCGTGACTTCCTGCAAGGCCACCCATCGCTAGGGTTCTTGGCTCGCTTAACTTGGTTACATTTCTTTGCTATTATTTTTCCTTTGTTTTTCTTGTATTTTCTTTTCTTGTATTTCATTATTTTATGTCTCCTCACTCAAATGAAGTGTAGTTCTAGGCATCCTAGCTGTCCGGACAACACTGGTCACTGGAGCAGCAGAACGCACTACCGAACTTAGGGGTGTTACATTTCATACTTGTACTGTGTATGGGTATATGGGCATGTGTTGGCTGCTACTAATTATATATGGAGGTAGGTGTTGATCAAGATGGAATCTGTTACCCTAAGTAAATAGGGAAAAAAATCCTATGTTCATTTAATTGTTCTTGATGTTTCAAGTTCCTGGCCAGGACAGATAGATTTAATTATAAAAGAGTTTCTAATCAGAAAATCTTTTTAGTCAAGAACTGGAATTAAAAGAAAATATAATATTCATAGCAAATGGGATTTGACATAAACCATGACTCCAACTTGAGTTAGGATTTTGTAACAGAGAGATTCTATGCATGGTAGCATATGATTATAGGTTCATTTAAGGTAAACCTTATTACTGATTGAGTGACCATGGCATACTATACTAGGTGTTAACCATGGTCTATGAGGTGCATAAAATGATTTAGAGAAATCATTTATGGTAAGAAAGAGTTCTGATGATATTAAGAGTTGATATCATATCTCATTGCTAATTGGTGATGAGCCTAGTAAGTCACGCACATACGCAAGTAATCACCAAATTAAATATGATTTAATTAATTAATTAAATAGGTTTGGTTTGCAATTAGATTGCAAAGTCCCTAGCATGGCTTGAAACCAAATCTAGATTATTGGATGTAAAGTATAAGTTAAATTTATATTTAAAGTGTTTAAATATGAATTTAATTAATGAGAAATTAATTAATAGAGATTAATTAATTAATTTATATTTGATATAAATTGATTAAAAGAAGAGAAATAATTATTTTGGGTTGAGAACTCAAAATTAAGACACAGGGGCATTTTGGTCATTTCACAGGGTGACATGTGGCACCATGAGATGGTGACACATGGCATTACACATAAGCTTGCAAAATATCTTTTAATCATGTAAGATGATTAAAATTAAGATTAAATATAGGTTTAACACTTGGCACAATATGATTGAGTCAATTAAACCTATAACCAATCAGAGGGTGACATGTGGCAAGGGTTTAAGTGGTGACCTAGATATATAAGTGTTGTTATGAAAAGAAAACAATACAACCAAAAGCTGATATCTTTGGTGTCGCCACCCAAGAAGCTCTCCCTTCTCTTCTTCTTCATCTCTCATAAATTCCAAGAGATTAGCAAACAATCTCTTGAACTAAAAATACTAGAAATTGTTTGTAGTGTCCTGTTTACATCTTTAATCTCTTAAAAGGAAAAACTTGATTTTCTAATTAATAGAAAAAGCTTTAGAAGCTGTTCAAGGGCTGCCATAGGTGAACTTGGTGTGGACAAGCTAGAGGGACAACATCTGTTATCCTGAAGACGCATCCCAAAGGAACAAATACACTGCAGTGCATCAAGAGGTTAGTGTATTTGTTCTTGATTTAATCTAGGGTTCTAAAATTAATCTGATTAATTCTAAAATCTTAATGGAAAATACAGATCCAAAAACATATTAAAAGATTTTCAATATATTGTTTATCATTGAAATCAAATAGATAAAAATAAATCTTGCATGATGTATGTGACCCTAGGTGAAAAATTTTTGAATTCAATGGTATAAACTTATATTTTTCATACTTCCGCTCCTTCATCTGTAACATCTTGAATTTAACATGGATTTCCAACTACAGACGGATTTGATCCTTCAGTCCCTTCCTGAGCCATTTGGGAATTTTGCGATAAATTTCCATATGACTAAGTAGGAATACACCTTGGCTGGTCTACTTAACATGCTGGTTATTTCCCAAAAGAATATGTCAGACAATAAAGTAAAAGAGGTAGCTTTGATTGCATCTTCTTCCACTGGAAAGTCCAACAAGAAGAAGGGCAATAAGAAAAAGAAACCTCAAATTCCTGGTCCTTCCAAGAAGATAGCTAAACAGAAAGGGAAGACCAAAGTTGATGGAGGCAAAAGAAAGTGTTTCCACTGCTAGAAAGATGGGCACTGGAAAAGGAATTGCCTAGAGTATCTTACTTCTCTGAAGAACAAGAAGGATACACCATCAGAATGTATGCCTATATCTTGTTATTTAGATATTGATGATGCTCATAGTTCATTTATAGCTTGGGTTTTAGATACTGGTGCCAGTTCTCACATTTCTTATGATATGCAGAAACTAGCAAATAGTAACAGCTAGCGTTCTCGTGATGTTAGACTCCGAATTGGCGATGGCTTAACTGTTGAAGCTTTAGCCATAGGATTTAAATCTTTTTACATGTCTGGATATGTTTTGTCTTTGAATAATATTTTATATGTACCTAATGCTTTTAAGAACATTATTTCTATATCTAGTTTGACTAGAAATGGCTATGAATTTCAGTTCACAGATGATGTTTGCAATATTTATTTTAGAAATAAAAATGTTGGCTCGGGTTATATGCATGATGGTCTTTATTATTGGATAATAATGACAAACACAAATTAAATGCATATGATCTAAATGAATGCAATGCCCTGGTGAAAATCAACTCAAGTTCAAAATATATTTGGCAATTAAGATTAGGTCATATTGCAGAAGATAGGATTGTAAAACTGGAGAAAATGGGGAATCTAACCTCATTGGGTTCTGAACCTACTCCAACTTGTGAATCCTGCCTTCAGGGAAAAATGACCAAATCATCCTTTGTTGGACAAGGGCTAACAGCTGAAAATATTTTAGAGCAAATACATAGTGATGGCTAGAGGCGGTTTTCATTATTTTATTACCTTTACTGATGATAAATCAAGGTTTGGGTATTTATATTTGATGAAATACAAACACGAATCCTTTGAAAAGTTCAGAGAATTTAAATCTGAAGTAGAAAATCAAACAGGAAAAAGTATTAAAGCTCTTCGATCAGATCGTGGAGGTGAATACTTGAGTACTGAATTTGATGAATACTTGAATGATCATGGCATTGTTTCCCTGTTGACTCCTCCAGGAACACCACAACTGAATGGTGTATCTGAAAGGAGAAATCGTACCCTATTGGATATGGTACGTAGTATGATGAGCTATACTAATATGTTAATCTCCTTTTAGGGATTTGCATTAGAATCAGCTTTGTATATTTTGAATAGGATCCCATCAAAATCAGTATCTTCTACACGTTATGAGATATGGCATGGAAGAAAACCAAGTCTGAAGCATGTTAAGATTTGGGGTTGTCTAGCTTATATCAAAAAGCTGAATACTGATAAATTGGAAACCATATTAGAAAAGGGTCGATTTGTTGGATATTCAAAAGAGAGTTTTGGATATTATTTTTATTTGCCTACATCACAAAAGGTTGTAGTAAGTAGAGATACCACATTTCTTGAACAATAGTTTGTTTAAGAAGGAGGCAAAGGAAGGCAAATAGTGTAACACCCTCCCGGTAGCAACTCCGTACATTCTACTGTTCCGGTGACCGGTGTCGGTCCGGACAGCTAGAACGTCCGAAAAAATATTTAAACTAAAGTCAGGAACCATAATTAACTCAAATATTAATAAGAAAAATTTAGTAAAAATTTTAGAAATAAAATACAACCAAGTTAAATGAGCCGGTGCCTGCCGAAGGGTAATCAGAGGGAAGTTGCGGTTCTCGCAACGAGGAGCCTTAGACCCAGGGGAAAAATTATAAAATAATTTTTGGGACTCCAGAAAAGGGTTATTGAGGTTCCCATGGCATTAGAATGCCAAGAAAATACCTAGAAAAATTTTTCAATCGGTACAGCCAACTTTGACCCGTTAAGCCAAACGGAGGGCATTTTGGTCATTTTGCCTTCGGAGGTGATTTTTGACCGACTTGTCCAGTTAAGTAAATAATTATTATGAACTAAAATATGAATTAATATTGATGAAAAATGAATTGAAAGTTAGTAGTGATGAAAAGAAAAGAAAAATACAATATATGCAAATTATGACATCAATGTGATGTCATTTAAAATTGGCCACCAATCACATTTAAACAATCATTTATCTAACTAATAAAAGAGGTAAATAAAGACCAAAGGAAAAGAAAAAAAACGTGGGCAGCCATCTCCTTCTCCATTTTTCTTCCTCACTCAAGCTTGAAGATCTCTCAAGCCTCACCCCAAAACCCTAAGTTATCTTCACAAAAATTAATCTACACACCCTAAGCAAGCTCTAGGCAGCTACAAAGAAGAGGAATTCTAGAGTTTTCACAAGCTCAATAAGTTGAGCCAAGAGGTTAGTGCTATACTTTCACTCTCACTCCTTTAATCTTTGTTAGAGCATCATTTTAAGTTAAGAAATTGTAAGAAAATGAAGTAAATTATATATGTTAGGGCATCTTCAAATTTTTGGCAGCCCTAAGGAAGGATGAGTTTGATTGTTTAAATGAATTTAGAGTGGATAGAAATGATGTTTAAGGTATGAATATGCATGGATGTTGAACTAGTGTGCTAATTGAGGTTTATGGGTAAATTGAATTGGACATTAGGGTTTTGAGAAGTAAAAAATTGAATTGGCTTATCAAACTGTTAAAGAACACTCTAATGGTCAATAAGTGACCATTTGAGGTATGTTGACCATAAATTGGACTGAAAATAGTATGGCAAAGTGAAGGTGAAATCTGCCCTAGGACAGCAGCAATGGACTGAAATTTCAGTCTAATTACACAGCCATAACTTTGGCTGTGTTAGTCCAATTGGTGTTTGGCCAATTGGACATGAAACTAGGCTTACAATGGCACATTTTTTCTGAAGAAACCATGCCTAAAAGACCAAAGCAAGAGGACCAAAACTTGGCCCCAATCCGGATACCACGCAATCGATTCTCAGAGAATTGACCAAATGAACAGTAACTGTTCATTTGGCCATAACTCACTGTAGATATGGTCAATTGACCTGAAATTTTTACAGCAACAAGCTAAGACATAGAAAAACAACTTTCATGAAGGAACCTCTCCCAAATTATGGCCAGAACCTAACCCAAATGGCAGTGGCACTCACTGTTCATGTTACTGTAGATATGGTAATTTCTGCATAATGGAAATCCAGCCAGCTGTGGTTTTTGGACCATATCTGGAGCTACAAAACTCCAAATGGAGTGATTCAAAAAGGAAATTCAACTAGACAAAATAAGGAACAACTTTCATGTTTGCCATTTCTTTAAATTTCCATCAGAATGTTGTTTAATGGAACAGTGAACTTAGACTCAAAAACTAAAATTTTCTGCCCTCTTGGTTTTAAGTTAGAAATGGTAATGGTGACCAATTCTAACAAGTTTTAAATGTAAAATGTGGTATGTTGGGAGTGCCAAAGTCAATGTACACATTTTCTATCCAAAAGTCAATATTTTTGTTGACCAATGAGGTGAATAGTGACACCAAAACTTAAAATGCACAAATTGAAGAATTTAAAAGTTTCAAATGCCCTAGTATACCTAACATGATTGGTTTGGATAGTTTGGCATGCCAATAGGGTTCAGTTAGCGATCGCACATGGCAATATGCCATTCAGCGTGATTTCATGGCTTTTAGCCATTCGACTTTGCATGGAGAATTGGCCTTGTGCTCGAGATTATTTACGACTTGGTAGTCGCTCATGTACACCGGGAGATGCATACGTGACCGATGGTGTGACGGCTCGAGGTACTAGACACCCAGTGCCAATTTACCCGTTATCCAGTCCAGTCGTCCAGTGTAGGTTACTTGGGGCAACCAAATGAATAAAAGTGAACAAAGTAAATGATATACAAATACCAAACAAATAAAACGTACACATTCACTACACATTTAATTTCTTGCTATTTTCTTTTATTATATTATTGCACCACTAAGCATTATTGCTTAGCGCATTGCTTTTGCCACGCGTAGGTACTGGAGATACAGATCGTGAGCCCAGTGAGACCACGTGATCGGGTGAGTCCATCCCGCAGCCTCGCATGCTGTCCGTGTCACCTCAACTTCTGTAGTGCATTGGTAGGACACTAGGTGTCATTTTGACATTTTGTAACTAAATTTTGATTTTCTCATATGTAATTAAACTTGCGTAATGTATATTGAGGTTTATTTAAATTATGAAAATTGTATTTGTGAATGGAAAAGTAAATGGTTATTTATGAAATATATGTGATCATCACATGTGATGGATGGTTGAGAATTGAAATTGAAATGTGAGATCTTGATATTGAGTTTTGTGATGATATTGGAGTTGAGAATGAATGAATTTGTTTATTGGAAGTGTTTTTCACAGTTCCAAGAACCGTTTTCTCCATTTTTAGCCGGTACTCTGCCAGATTTTCTTTAAGCTTTACGGAACCTCAAATAAATTATGATTTCAATAAATGACTTAAATGAGTTATATTTTACAAATTATATTCAAAATTATGATGAAAATTAATTAGGGTATATTAGAGTGTGCTGGTACACCGTGTGGCATTACTTACTGTATACTGCATACCTGCACGGGTGTCACATTTAGTGGTATCGAGAGCACGGTTTAGGCGCTTCGGGCCTAGATTGAGTCCATACCATGCATTGCATTTGTAAGAGTCGAGGTGACACTAACGCAGATCTGCTTATCTTTCTTATTTTGAATAGGATATGGACCCTTCATCTCGTAGAGCCGTTGAGGAGGAAGTGGAGAGTCATGCTCCACTGCAGTGAGACTGGGGCATGAGAGAATCTGCCCTCACACCAAACAGAGACTGCCAGCCTCCACAGCCATGTTTCAAAGAATGGCCGACTTCTTTAGACAAATGGTCGGGTAATGCCAAGACCACCACCACCACCACCACCACTCCACAGTATAAATCACACTGGAAAGGCTAAGAAAGTTTGGAGTCGTGGACTTCTATGGCAAGAGAGAAGATGACTCACAGCCGAGAATTGGTTGAAGCAACAGTGCAGAGTCCTAAAACAACTCCATTGCACTCCGCAGCAAAACACGAAGCTGCCATATCTTTGCTGCAAGATGATGCTTATGAGTGGTGGGACACGATGTCCAGTGAAGTGCAGCCAGAAGCTGTAACTTGGGATTTCTTCCTCTCTGAATTCAAGAAGAAATATGTGGGTATTGTATACGTGGAAGAGAGAAGAAGAGAGTTTATTAACCTGAGGCAGAGACAGCTGTCAGTGGCTGAATATGAGAAGGAATTCGTAAGATTGAGCCGCTATGGAAGGGAGATAGTCCCTAATGAAGCTGAAAGGTGCAAGAGATTTGAAGAGGGACTAAATGACAACATCAAGATCCAGCTCACTGCCTTGGGAATCACAGAATTTACCAAGTTAGTGGAAGCTGCAATAAAGGTGGAAAAAGTGAGAATCAGTGAGCAGACCAGAAGGGATAGACAGCAGAAGAGGGGCCCGGGTCAGTCTAGTTCAGCTCCTGCATTTGGGAAGAAGTTCAAGGGTCCTCCTGCACAGAGTTCAGCTCAGCCACAGGGTCAGGGTCAGGGTCAGTCTCAGGGGCCCAGGCCACAGTTCACCCCTAGGAGAGGTCAGTCCACACCATCAGTGGGCAGCTCTCCAGGGATGGGGTTCAGGGGACCAGCCCCAACATCTTCTGCATGTCCACACTATCTGAAATGGCATAAGGGGGAGTGTTGGAGAGTAACTGGTGCCTGCTTGAGGTGTGGTTCGACAGAACATCAGCTGAGGAACTGCCCACGCAGAACTACTACATGCCGCTCCAACACAAGCGCATGCACTGCTCCTACACCACAGAGGTAGAAAACTGTAAGTCCGACGCAGTGGGACCATCACAGAGGCTCAGATCCGAGCCACAGAGAGGCCGATAATGCACCACCCGCCGTAAATTATGCTATTAGAGCTCAGGAGGAGCAAAATGCCTCGGACGTCATCAGGGATACGTTCTTCCTCTACACTACACCTGTGCATGCATTGGTGGATCCAGGATCCACTCATTCCTATATTTGCATCAACTTACCCGTAGAAAGGGGGATACTAGTAGGGGAGAGTGACCAAGACATTCTGGTCACTAATCCATTGGGTCACAGTGTGGTAGTGAACAAAGTATATAAGGGTTGCCCGTTAAGGATTCAGGGGTATGAATTCTTGGCAGACTTGATTGAGTTGCCTTTCCACGAGTTTGACGTGATTTTGGGAATGGACTGGTTGTCACATCATCAGGCAATAGTTGATTGCAAATTGAATATGATTTCACTGAAAACTGATGAGGGTAATGAGATCAGTGTTTTGTGGTAAAGGACAGATTTTTTGTCCAATGTTATCTCAGCCACAGTTGCAAGAAGAATGATGAGAAAAGGCTGTGAAGCCTACCTAGCACATGTGGTGGATACTAGGCAGGCTAAGCCAAACCTGAGTGACATACCCACAGTAAAGGACTTCCCAGAGGTATTTCCTGAAGAATTGCCTGGTTTGCCACCAGAAAGGGAAGTCGAATTTGCTATTGAGACATCGCGAGTACAAAGACCCATTTCCATTGCTCCTTATAGGATGGCACCCATCGAATTGGGGAGTTGAAAACTCGGTTGCAAGAGTTGCTTGATAAGGGGTTCATACGCCCAGGTGTCACCATGGGGAGCTCCAAAGGTTGCTTTGTGAAAAAGAAGGATGGGACTTTGAGGCTTTGCATTGATTACCGGCAGTTGAATAAAGTGACTGTGAAGAACAAATATCCGTTGCCTAGAATTGATGATCTGTTTGATCAGTTGAAGGGAGCAGGAGTATTTTCTAAGATTGATCTCAGATCGTATCATCGCTGAGGGTGAAGGATGCAGATGTGCCAAAGATCGCATTCAGGACCCGATATGGGCATTATGAGTTTCACGATGCCCTTTGGCCTAACTAATGCACCAGCGGCATTCATGCACCTTATGAACCATATCTTCCATCCATACCTAGATCGGTTCGTAGTGGTCTTTATTGATGATATTTTGGTGTATTCCAAGACCAGAGAAGAACATGACGAGCATTTGAGGATTGTTCTACAAACCCTGAGAGAAAA
Organism: Hevea brasiliensis; assembly: GCF_030052815.1. NCBI lineage: Eukaryota > Viridiplantae > Streptophyta > Magnoliopsida > Malpighiales > Euphorbiaceae > Hevea > Hevea brasiliensis. The sequence goes on along the minus strand of NC_079504.1, from coordinate 91,277,509 downwards.
GAAGCTGTATGCTAAGTTGTCCAAGTGTGACTTTTGGTTGAATGATATTGCATTCCTTGGACACATAGTGTCAGCTGATGGGATTAGGGTGGATCCCAAGAAAATAGAAGCAGTGATGGAATGGAAGCCTCCCAGGAATACAACTGAGGTCAGAAGCTTCTTGGGGCTAGCTGGGTATTACAGGAGATTTGTGAAGGGATTTTCCTTAATAGCTACTCCAATGACCAAGTTGTTACACAAGAATGTCATATTTGACTGGAATGATAAGTGTCGCACTGGGCTTTTGAGAAGTTGAAGGCTATGTTGACAGAGGCACCAGCAGCACATACCAAGGTCGAAAAGACTTTGTGGTCTACAGTGATGCCTCACATAATGGGCTAGGGTGTGTATTGATGCAAGAGGGAAAGGTGGTCGCTTATGCTTCCAAGCAGCTAAAACCACATGAACAGAATTACCCTACCCATCATCTAGAGCTTGCAGCAATTATCTTCGCACTGAAGATATGGAGGCATTACTTGTATGGTGAAAAGTGCTATATTTACACAGACCACAAAAGCTTGAAATACTTGCCAACCCAGAAGGAGCTTAACCTTAGACAGAGGCGATGGATTGAGTTCTTGAAGGACTATGATTGTGTAATTGACTACCATCCTGGGAAGGCAAATGTAGTTGCTGATGCTTTGAGCAGAAAATCCATGACAGCCTTTAGATCATTGAATGCCCGTCTAACTTTGATTCGAGATGGAGCTATTTTGGCTGAGTTGCAAGTGAGGCCAAACCTATTACAGCAGATTTTAGATGGGCAAAAGGCAGATGAGAAGCTAATGGCTATTATGAGCAAAATCTCAGAGGGAAAAGCAACTGATTATGAGGTGAAAGCAGATGGGTGTCTGTATTACAAAGGAAGACTGTGTGTACGGATGATGGGGAATTGAAGGCCAGATTCTAAAAGAGGCACACACCGGTATATGCTATGCACCTGGAAGTACAAAGATGTATCATGATCTCAAGCTTGATTGATGGCACGGTATGAAGAGGGACATAGCCGACTATGTGACTAAATGCTTGACATGTCGCAAGTCAAGGCAGAACATCAAGTTCCATCAGTTTGCTACACCTATACGCATACCGAATGGAAATGGGATCGGTCACCATGGATTTTGTAAGTGGTCCGCCTCTCACCCTAAGAAACATGATGCAAGATGGGTGATAGTTGATAAATTGACAAAGTCAAGACACTTTCGCCGATTAGGACCGACTACTCACCGGAGAAGTTAGCGTAATTGTATATCGCTGAGATAGTTAGACTGCATGGAATTCCACTTTCCATCATATCTGATCGAGACCCAAGGTTTACATCAAGATTTTGGAAGAAGTTGCATGAGTCCTTGGGTACACAACTCCATTTCAGCACAGCTTTCCATCCTCAGACGGATGGGCAATCAGAAAGAGTAATCCAGGTCCTTGAGGATATGCTGAGGAGTTGTGTCATTGAGTTTGAGGGAAGTTGGGATAGATACCTCCCACTGGCAGAGTTTGCATACAACAATAGCTACCAAGCTAGCATTCAAATGGCCCCATATGAAGCACTGTATGGGAGAAAATGTAGAACTCGCAGGCCGGACTGAATTGGGCGAAGACAAATCGGGTAGGGCTGCACTGTGAAACAGACTGAGGAGAAAGTGAAACTAATCAAAGCCAACTTGAAGGTTGCCTCGGACAGACAGAAATCTTATGCCAACCTGAAGAGAAAAGAAATAGAATATGTGGTTGGCGAAAAAGTGTTCCTCAAGGTGTCACCGTGGAAGAAGGTATTGAGGTTTGGAAGAAAAGGTAAGTTAAGCCCTAGGTTCATTGGCCCATATGAAGTCATTGAACGTGTGGGTCCAGTGGCCTATAGGCTAGCTTTACCACCAGAGCTGGACAAGATCCATAATGTATTCCACGTGTCCATGCTAAGAAGATATCGCTCAGACCCTTCACATGTCATCTCCAGGGAAGAAATTGAAATACAATCGGATTTGACTTATGAAGAAGAACCTCTACGGATCCTAGCTCGGGAAGTAAAAGAATTAAGGAACAAGCAGATTCCACTAGTGAAAGTGCTTTGGAAGCACCACAACACCAAGGAGGCAACAGTTCCCTCAACTGTTTGCATCAGGTAAATTTCGAGGACGAAATTTAAATTAGAGGGGAAGAGTTGTAACACCCTCCCGGTAGCAACTCCATACATTCTACTGTTTCGGTGACCGGTGTCGGTCCAGATAGCTAGAATGTCAGGAAAAATATTTAAACTAAAGTCAGGAACCATAATTAACTCAATTATTAATAAGAAAAATTTAGTAAAAATTTTAGAAATAAAATACAATCAAGTTAAATGAGCTGGTGCCCAAGCGAAGGGTAATCAGAGGGAAGTTGCGGTTCTCGCAACGAGGAGCCTTAGACCCGGGGAAAAAATTATAAAATAATTTTTGGGACTCCAGAAAAGGGTTATTGAGGTTCCCATGGCATTAGAATGCCAAGAAAATACCTAGAAAAATTTTTCAATCCAGACACCTAATTTTGACCCGTTAAGCCAAACGGAGGGCATTTTGGTCATTTCACCTTCGGAGGTGATTTTTGACCGACTTGTCCAGTTAAGTAAATAATTATTATGAACTAAAATATGAATTAATATTGATGAAAAATGAATTGAAAGTTAGTAGTGATGAAAAGAAAAGAAAAATACAATATATGCAAATTATGACATCAATGTGATGTCATTTAAAATTGGCCACCAATCACATTTAAACTATCATTTATCTAACTAATAAAAGAGGTAAATAAAGACTAAAGGAAAAGAAAAAAAACGTGGGCAGCCATCTCCTTCTCCATTTCAGCCACACCATAGCCAAGAAGCAAACCTCCATTTTTCTTCCTCACTCAAGCTTGAAGATCTCTCAAGCCTCACCCCAAAACCCTAAGTTATCTTCACAAAAATTAATCTGCACACCCTAAGCAAGCTCTAGGCAGCCACAAAGAAGAGGAATTCTAGAGTTTTCACAAGCTCAATAAGTTGAGCCAAGAGGTTAGTGCTATACTTTCACTCTCACTCCTTTAATCTTTGTAAGAGCATCATTTTAAGTTAAGAAATTGTAAGAAAATGAAGTAAATTATATATGTTAGGGAATCTTCAAATTTTCGGCAACCCTAAGGAAGGATGAGTTTGATTGTTTAAATGAATTTAGAGTGGATAGAAATGATGTTTAAGGTATGAATATGCATGGATGTTGAACTAGTGTGCTAATTGAGGTTTATGGGTAAATTGAATTGGACATTAGGGTTTTGAGAAGTAAAAAATTGAATTGGCTTATCAAACTGTTAAAGAACACTCTAATGGTCAATAAGTGACCATTTGAGGTATGTTGACCATAAATTGGACTGAAAAATAGTATGGCAAAGTGAAGGTGAAATCGCCTCTATGATACAAAGAATGGACTGAAATTTCAGTCCAATTACACAGCCATAACTTTGGCTATGTTAGTCCAATTGGTGTTTGGCCAATTGGAAATGAAACTAGGCTTACAATGGCACATTTTTTCTGAAGAAACCATGCCCAAAAGACCAAAGCAAGAGGACCAAAACTTGGCCCTAATCCGGATACCACGCACTGATTCTGCACTGACCAAATGAACAGAATCGCTCATTTGGCCATAACTCATTGTAGATATGGTCAATTGACCTGAAATTTTTACAGCAACAAGTTAAGACATAGAAAAACAACTTTCATAAAACCTCCCCCAAATTATGGCCAGAACCTAACCCAAATGGCAATGGCACTCACTGTTCATGTTATCAGAGATATGGTAATTTCGCAGAATGGAAATCCGCCACCGTGGTTTTGGACCATATCTTGTGTTGCAAAACTCCAAATGGAGTGATTCAAAAAAGGAAATTCAACTAGACAAAATAAGGAACAACTTTCATGTTGCCATTTCTTCAAATTTCCACTGTAACAGTGTTTAATGGAACAGTGAACTTAGACTCAAAAACTAAAATTTTCTGCCCTCTTGGTTTTAAGTTAGAAATGGTAATGGTGACCAATTCTAACAAGTTTTAAATGTAAAATGTGGTATGTTGGGAGTGCCAAAGTCAATGTACACATTTTCTATCCAAAAGTCAACATTTTTGTTGACCAATGATGTAACACCCTCCCTGTACCAATTCCGTACATTCTACTGTTCCAGTGACCGGTGTCGGTCCGGACAGCTAGAACGTCCGGAAAAATATTTAAACTAAAGTCGGGAATCATAATTAACTCAAATATTAATAAGAAAAATTTAGTAAAAATTTTTGATATAAAATACAACCAAATTAAACGAGCCGGTGCCCTAGCGATGGGTAACCAGAGGGAAGTTGCGGTTCTCGCAACGAGGAGCCCTAGACCCGGGGGAAAAATTATAAAATAATTTTTGGGACTCCAGAGAAGGGTTATTGAGGTTTCCATGGAATTAGAATGCCAAGAAAATACCTAGAAAAATTTTTCAATCGGTACAGACATTTTTGACCCGTTAAGCCAAACAGAGGGCATTTTGGTCATTTTGCCTTCAGAGGTGATTTTTGGCCGACTTGTCCAATTGAGTAAATAATTAATATGATATAAAATATGAATAAACATTACTAGAAATTAAATTGAAATTTGATAGAAAAGAAAAGAAAGAAAAAGGAGCTAAATTGGGAGTTATGATGTCATGCTTAGGTAATTAAAAGTGTATTGGCCAATCAAATTTAAGCAAGTCCATTAAAATGAAATAAAAATGGGTAAATGAAGCAGAATTCTAGAAACCCAAAACCAGCTCCCTCTCTTCTTCTTCATGCCATCCACTCACCCTTACCCATTCCACCATTGACAACCTTTCATCCTTCATCTTTCTTAGCTTTCTTCCACTAAAAACCCTAATTACCAACACAAAAATTCATTCTATCATCTTGGTGATTATTGTGGGATCAAAAAGAAAAGGAAACCAAGACTTTGAGGAAGGGAAAAATCTGCCCTATTCAAGGTTAGTGCAACTATATACATAAAACTCATTAATTTCATGATTTGTGACTTGAAACTTAGTAGGAATTGTAATTTGAATGAACAAAAACTCATGTGTATGAGTATATAAATTTCGGCTGCCCTAGCTATGGAATGGGAGAGAGTGTTTTTGATGAGCTTGAAGTGAACTAGAATCATGTTAGAAGTTTATAAACACAATAATAATGAATTAAAAGCTAACTAAGGTAAATTGTATAAAACATGAATTTAAATTAGGGTTTTGTGAGCAAAATGTAAACTTGGTTTAGGAAAATTATTAGAGAACATTTTAATGGTCAATTAGTGACCATTTTAGGTAAGTTGACCATAAAATGGACTGAAAAATAGGATTGCAAAGTGAAGTTGCAGGCTACCCTAGGACAGCAGCAGAGGGACTGAAAATTCAGTCCACTTACACTACCATAACTTGGGCTGTGTTTGTTCAATTGGTGTTTGGCCAATTGGACATGAAACTAGGCTTATAATGGCACATTTTTGCTGAAGAAACCATGCCCAAAAGACCAAAGCAAGAGGACCAAAACTTGGCTCCAATCCGGACACACTGCAACAGCCCCTACAGAATTGACCAAATAAACAGTAACTGTTCATTTGGCCATAACTCACTGTAGATTTGGTCAATTGACCTGAAATTTTTACAGAAACAAGTTAAGACATAGACAAACAACTTTAATGCAGAAACCTACCCCAAATTATGGCAAGAACCTAACCTAAATGGCAGTGGCAGTCACTGTTCATGTTACTGTAGATATGGTAATTTTTGCAGAATGGAAATCCGGCCAGCTGTGGTTTTTGGACCATATCTGGAGCTACAAAACTCCAAATGGAATGATTAAAAAAAAGGAAATTCAACTAGACAAAATAAGGAACAACTTTCATGTTTGCCATTTCTTCAAATTCCCACTGTAACAGTTCCAAATGGAACAGTAAAGTTATGGTACAAAATCTGAAAAATCTGCTCCTTTTGTTTAATGCTTAGAAATGGTATTAACGCTCAATGCCAACAAGTTTTAAATACAAAATGTGGTATGTTGGGAGTGCCAAAACCAATGTACCTAATTTCTACCTAAAAGTCAACATTTTAGTTGACCATAGAGGTGAATAGTAACACCGAAACTTGAAATTCAAAGATTGAAGAATTTTAAAGTATCGAATGCCCTAGTATACCTAACAAGATTGGTTTGGATAGTTTGCCATGCCAATAGGGTTCAGTTAGCAGTACTGCACATGGCAATAAGGCATTCCATGATTTTATGGCTTTTAGCCATTTTGACATTATATTGAGACTTGGCCTCATGCCTAATATTATTTACAGCTTGTTAGCTGTTCTGTTGCACACCGGGAGATGCATATGTGACCGATGGTGTGACGGCCCGAGGTACTAGATACCCTGTAACACCCTCCCGGTAGCAACTCCGTACATTCTACTGTTCCGGTGATCGATGTCAGTCCGGACAGCTAGAACGTCCAGAAAAATATTTAAACTAAACTGAGGGACCATAATTAACTCAAATATTAATAAGAAACATTTAGTAAAAATTTTAGAAATAAAATACAACCAAGTTAAATGAGCCGGTGCCCAAGCGATGGGTAACCAGAGGGAAGTTGCGGTTCTCGTAACGAGGAGCCCTAGAGCCGGGGAAAAATTCATAAAATAATTTTTGGGACTCCAGAGAAGGGTCATTTAGGTTCCTATGGCATTAGAATGCCAAGAAAATATTTAGAAAAACTTTTCAATCGGTACAGACAATTTTGACCCGTTAAGCCAAACGGAGGGCATTTTGGTCATTTTGCCTTCAGAGGTGATTTTTGGCCGACTTGTCCAGTTAAGTAAATAATTATAATGATCTAAAATATGAATAAATATTGCTAAAAATTGAATTGAAAATGAGTAGAGAAAATAAGAAAAGAAAATGAAGGAAAATGCTTAATTATGACATATGATGATGTCATTTAAAAGCCCCCTCCAATCACCATTTGACAAACCAATAAAAAGAGATAAAAATGACTTAAAATGAGATAAAAAACAAAGGAAACCAGCAGTTTCCTTCTTCATACGGGCTGTAATAAGAGAGAAAGAGAGAGAAAAGGAAAAGAAAGAAAGAAAGGAAGAAGGAGAAGGAGATGAACAAGAGTGTAAAAGGGGTTCAAAGAGGCAGCATGTTTCTCTTCCGTCCAGGTGAGTTTGGCTCAACATCTATGGCTGATTTTTGGATATGTTTGAGGTATGTATGTGTGGAAGTTATGGTTAAAATTTGGTGATTGTTCAACGGTTATTGTTGAACACAGTGTCTCAGAGGTTGAATTCAATTTTGCCATCAAATTTGAGAAAAATAAATAGTTAGCATGCTTATAAAATTATGAAATTTGGTACAAATGATATTTGGGATGTTGAGGCTGCTGGGTTAAAATTTGGTGAATTTTAGACTTGTGGTTTATGAGATATAAATTGTTTTGCATGAGCTGTCTGAGTAAGACTGATTTCTGCAACAATTCAGATTTTGAAGGGCTGAATGAATGTTTTGATATCTCATGATATAGTGATTATTTGATGCTAAAATTTTTACTGATATTGTATAGGGATGTCTTGAATATATGGTTAAAATTTGGGATTTATCTAACGGTTAGATCATTATATATAAATTTGAATGCACAAGCTGCCAGATTAGGTATTAATGGGTGGTTGTGGATTTAAGATTTATGATAGGAGTTTAGTCCAATTTAAGGGGAAATGCTGTTGAATTTTTATTGGATATTTAATTTAGGAAAGTGAAGTTATAATTGATTATGATTATTATGATTCTAGGGGAAATCTTAAAGAATAACAAGCTCAAGGTCGGTTTCAAAAAGGTTAGTGCCTAATTCCACTTATCTATTATTCTATGTTAATGACTTAAGTATGAATTTGTGAACCAAATGAATAAAAGCTAAGTGTATGTAGCCCATGGATTTCGGCTGCCTAAAGGAAGGAGTAGAATTGAGTGTTTTTGATGGACTTGAAGTGAACTAAAGATTAGGTTTAAAGTATGTGAATATAAGGATAATGAACTAGTAGTTAATTAAGGTTTGGGGTGAAAACTCATAATGGGAACTAGGGTTTTGGAGAGTGAAATTTGGTTTTAGCTTATGAAGTGGTAAGTGAACATTATAAGGGTCAATTAGTGACCATTTGAGGTATGTTGACCATAAATTGGACTGAAAAATGGCATGGCAAAGTGGAATGGTAGGCTGCCTAAAGACAGCAGCATGGTGGCTAAGAATTCAGTCCAATTGGACTGCCATAACTTTGGCTGTGTAGGTTCAATTGGTATTTGGCCAATTGGACATGAAACTAGACATATAATGACATAATTTTGGTGAAGAAACCAAGCCCAAAAGACCAAATCAAGTGGACCAAAAGTTGGCCCCAATCCGGATACCACGCAAAGCCTCAGAATGACCAAATGAACAAGAATCGCTCATTTGGCCATAACTCACTGTAGATATGGTCAATTGACCTGAAATTTTTACACAAACAAGATAGGATATAGACAAACAACTTTCATGAACATCACCCCAAATTATGCCATTAAACCATTCAAATTATTGGGCAAAGTTGAGTTATCAAACCTGCAACTCTGCAGATTTTCATTTGAGCAGTAATGTTTGGAGGACTATAACTCTCTCTAAAAAACTCAGATTTAGGCGATTCTTGAACCGATGGAAACCTAAGGCATGGTAGAACATTTCATATGAAGAAAGTTAGACCAAATTATGAACTTAACTTGATCAAATTACTGACCAAAGTTGGACCAAAATCTGCCAAAACCCAAAAGTGCAGCATGAGCGATTGGCACGTGAACAAGAAACTTATTTTGGCCATAACTTGAGCTACAAAACTCCAAATGGAGTGATTCAAAAAAGGAAATTCAACTAGACAGAATAAGGAACAACTTTCATGTTTACCATTTCCTCAAATTCCCACTGTAAAAATAACAAATGGAACAGTAAAGATGAAGCACCAAATCTGAAAATTTTGTTCAATTAGCATTAAGCTTAGAAATGGTATTGGCAACCAATACCAACAAGTTTTAAATACAAAATGTGGTATGTTTGGGGTGTTAAAACAATACACCTATTTTCTATCCAAAAGTCAACATTTTTGTTGACCAATGAGGTGAATAGTGACACCAAAACCAAAAATTGGCAATTTTGCCAAAATGACCTAAGCTTTGAGAAAGTGACCAAAACCAACAAGTTTTGAATACAAAATGTGGTATGTTAGGAGTACTAAAACCAATGTACCTATTGTTTATGCAAAAGTCAACATTTTAGTTGACTAATGAAATGAATAGTGACATGAAAACTTGAAATTCAAAAATTGTGAAACTTAAAAGTGCAAAATGCCCTAGTAGGCCTAATGTGATTGGTTTGGATAGGTTGGCATGCCAATAGGGTATTGTTTTAGCACTACTGCGAAAGGCTTTATGCCTGTATTCATGGCTTTATGCCCGTATTCATGGCTTTTATGCCCGTATTCATGGCTTTTATGCCAATTATGTGATATCATGGCTTTTTAGCCATACTGAATGCATACGTGGTTGACGCTCAAGGCCCCATGGTATGACGGCCCGAGGCACCGCGGTGTCCAAAGCAACGACTCGTTATCCAAATTCATCATCCAAAGATAGGTTACTTGGGCATGGAAAAGTATAACTGTGATTGAACTAATTATTAAAGAAAATACGAAAATTAAATATCAGGAATGATTACAAAAATACAAAGAAGCTCAATATCATGAAGAAAATAATTAATGAAATGCATGAAGAAGTTAATATCATGAAACATGATTAGCCCTCGACTACACAATAAGTTAGTAATTATTCATTTCTTATGAACACAATAGCAAGGAAATTATTATTTTTATTTGCATTTTGTATTTTCTTGTATTATTGGAACCACTAAGCTTTATGCTTAGCGCGTCGCTTTTGCAACGCGTAGGTACTGAAGATTTGGACAGAGGGCCCAGTAGACCACATATTGGGCAAGGCCGTTCACAGTTCTGCATAGTGTCCGTGTCACCTCAACTTCTGCAATGCATTGGTAGGACACTAGGTGTCATTTTGGCATTCTGTAATAAATTTTAATTTTCTCATATGTAATGAAACTTATGTAATGTATTTTGATTTTCATGTAAATAATGCAAATTTGTGTTTGTAAATGGAAAAGTGAATATTGATCTGTGATTGTTACATGACTATCAAATGAGATGAATGATTGAAAATTGAAATTGAGAAATGAATGGTTGACAAATGTTGAGATGATGATTATTGGAGTTTGAGGATAATTGAATACGAATATATGAATATTGGAAGTGTTTTTCACAGGTTCCGAAGAACTGTTTTCTCCATTTTTAGCCGGTACTCCGCCGGATTTTCTTTAAAATTTTCGGAACCTCAAATAAATTACAATTTCAATAAATGAATTATATTTCACAAGTTATATTCAAAACTACGATAAAAATGAATTAAGATAAAATAGAGTGCTCCGGCACACTGAGTGGCATAACTTGCTCGGCTACATCAGTAGTCGTAAGGTGTCACATACCAAGTGCCGATTACCTGTTATTCATCAAATGTCTAGTGTAGGTTACTTGGGGCAACCAAATGAATAAAAGTGAACAAAGTTAATGAAATAATGAATATACCAACACCAAACAAAGAAAGCATACACATTCTATACACATTTATTTTCTTGCTATTTTCCTTTATTATATTATTGCACCACTAAGCATTATTGCTTAGTGCGTTGCTTTTGCCACGCGTAGGTACTGGAGATTCCGATCGTGAGCCCAGTAGACCACAGACTGGGTGAGTCCATCCTGCAGTTCTGCACAGTGTCCTTATCACCTCAACTTCTGCAGTGCATTGGTAGGACATTAGGTGTCGTTTTGACATTTTGTAACTTAACTTTGTTTTTCTCCTATGTAATTAAACTTGTGTAATGTATATTGATGTTTATGTAAATTATGAAAATTGTACTTGTGAATGGAAAAGTAAATGTTTACTTGTGATTTATATGTGATCATCACATGTGATGGATGTTTGAGAACTAGAATTGAAATGTTGTTGAGATCTTAATATTGAGATTTTGCTGATAAATTGAAGTTGGGATTGTTTGGTAATTATTTGGAAGTGTTTTTAACAGGTTCCGAAGAACTGTTTTCTCCATTTTTAGTCGGTACTCCGCCGAATTTTCTTTAAAATTTTCAGAACCTCAAATAAATAATAATTTCGATAAATGGCTTTAATAAATCATATTTCATAAATTAGCTTCAAAAGCATGATACAAATTAAGGTATGTTAGAGTGTGCTAGTACACCGTGTGGCATTACTTACTCGGGTATACTGTACACGGGTAAGGGGTGTCACATTTTGTGGTATCAGAGCATGGTTTAGGCGTTTCTGGTCCTAGATTGAGTCCATACCATGCATTGCATTTGTAAGAGTCGAGGTGACACTAATGCAGATCTGTTTGTTTTTCTTATTTGAATAGGATATGGACCCTTCATCTCAGAGGGCAGTTGAGGAGGAAGTGGAGAGTCATGCTCCACCTGCAGCAGCTGAGACTGGGGGTAGGGGAGAACCTACTCCGCCAGCTCAAGCAGAGCCTGCTCAGCCTCCACAGGCCATGTTCCAGCAAATGGCCGACTTCTTTAGACAAATGGCCGGAGTAATGCCAGCACCACCACCACCACCAACTCCACAGCAAAAATCACACCTGGAAAGGCTAAGAAAGTTTGGGGCAGTGGATTTCTATGGCAAGAGAGAAGATGACTCATGTACCGAGAATTGGTTGAGCAGTAATGTGCAGAGTCCTAAAACAACTCCACCGCACTCGAGCAAAACTTGGAAGTCGCCATATCTTTGCCGCAAGATGATGCATATGAGTGGTGGGACACCGTGTCGATGAAGTGCATAAGTCAGAATTTGGGATTTCTTCCTCTCTGAATTCAAGAAGAAATATGTGGGTACTGTATACCTGGAAGAGAGAAGAAGAGAGTTTATTAACCTGAGGCAGAGATAGCTGTCAGTGGCCGAATATGAGAAGGAATTTGTTCGATTGAGCCATTATGGAAGGGAGATAGTCCCTAATGAAGCAGAAAGGTGCAAGAGATTTGAAGAGGGACTAAATGACAACATCAAGATCCAGCTCACTGCCTTGGGAATCACAGAATTTACCAAGTTAGTGGAAGCTGCAATAAAGGTGGATAAAGTAAGAATCAGTGAGCAGACTAGAAGGGAAAGACAGCAGAGGGGCCTGTGTCGCCTAGTTCGGCTCCCGCATTTGGGAAGAAGTTCAAGGGTCCTCCCGCACGCAGTTCAGCCACCAGTGGTTAGGGTCACCTGTGGGCCCAGAGCCACGCTCACCCCTAGGAGAGGTCAGTCCACACCATCAGTGGGCAGCTCTCCAGGGATGGGGTTCAAGGAACCGGCCCCAGCATCTTCTGCGTGTCCACACTGTCAGAAATGGCATAAGGGGGAGTGTTGGAGAGTGACTGGTGCCTGCTTGAGGTGTGGGTCAACAGAGCATCAGCTGAGGAACTGTCCACGCAGAACTATTATAGCTGCTCCAACACAAGCAGAAAGACCTGCTCCTGCACCACAGAGAGGTAGAAAATCTGTAAACTGAGGTCATTGGACCATCACAGAGGCTCAGATTCGAGCTGCAGAGAGGCCTGACAGCAGACCACCAGCAAGAAATTATGCCCTAAGAGCTCAGGAGGAGCAAGATGCCCCGGACGTCATCAGGGGTACGTTCTTCCTCTACACTACACCTGTGCATGCATTGGTGGATCCAGGATCCACTCATTCATACATCTGCATCAACTTACCCGTAGAAAGGGGGATACTAATAGGGGAGAGTGACCAAGACATTCTGGTCACTAATCCATTGGGTCACAATGTAGTGGTGAACAAGGTATACAAGGGTTGCCCGTTAACGATTCAGGGGTATGAATTCTTGGCAGACTTGATTGAGTTGCCCTTCCACGAGTTTGACATGATTTTGGGAATGGACTGGTTGTCACGTCATCAGGCAATAGTTGATTGCAAATTGAAGAGAATTTCTCTAAAAACTTCTGAGGGTAATGAAATCACAGTTGTGGGAGAAAGGACAGATTTCTTGTCCAATGTCATCTCAGCCACAGTTGCAAGAAGAATGATGAGAAAAGGCTGTGAAGCCTACCTAGCACATGTGGTGGATACTAGGCAGGTTAAGCCAAACCTGAGTGACATACCCACAGTAAGAGACTTCCCAGAGGTATTTCCTGAAGAGTTGCCTAGTTTGCCACCAGAAAGGGAAGTCGAATTTGCTATTGAGACACTGCCGGGTACAACACCCATTTCCATTGCCCCTTATAGGATGGCACCCACTGAATTGAGGTAGTTGAAAACTCAGTTGCAAGAGTTGTTAGATAAGGGGTTCATACGCCCCAGTGTGTCACCATGGGGAGCTCCAGTGCTGTTTGTGAAAAAGAAGGATGGGACCTTGAGGCTATGCATTGATTACCGGCAGTTGAATAAAGTGACTGTGAAGAACAAATATCCATTGCCTAGAATTGATGATCTGTTTGATCAGTTGAAGGGGGCAGGAGTATTTTCTAAGATTGATCTCGCATCGTGTATCATCGATGAGGGTGAAGGATGTAGATGTGCCCAAGACTGCATTCGTGACCCGATACGTGCATTATGTGTTTCTGGTGATGCTCTTTGGCCTTAAAATTTCACAAGCGGCTTTTATTGACCTTATTTACCGTATCTTCCTTCCATACCTAGCTCGGTTAGTATTGGTCTTTATTGATGATATTCGTGTATTCCAAGACCGGGAAGAACATGATGAGCATTTGAGGATTGTTTTGCAAACCCCGAGAGAAAAGAAGTCAGATGCTAAGTTGTCCAAGTGTGACTTTTGGTGAATGAGATAGCATTCCTTGGACACATAGTGTCACCGATGGGATTAGGTGGATCCCAAGAAAATAGAAGCAGTGATGGAATGGAAGCCTCCCAGGAATACAACTGAGGTCAGAAGCTTCTTGTGGTTAGCTGGGTATTACAGAAGATTTGTGAAGGGATTTTTTTTAATAGCTGCTCCAATGACCAAGTTGTTACACAAGAATGTCAGATTTGACTGGAATGACAAGTGTCAGACCAGTTTTGAGAAGTTGAAGGCTATGTTGACAGAGGCACCAGTGTTAACACAGCCAGTGCCAGGAAAGGACTTCGTGGTCTACAGTGATGCCTCTCATAATGGGTTAGGGTGTGTATTGATGCAAGAGGGGAAGGTGGTCGCTTATGCTTCCAGACAGCTAAGACCACATGAATAGAACTACCCTACCCATGATCTAGAACTTGCAGCAATTATCTTCGCACTAAAGATATGGAGGCATTATTTGTATGGTGAAAAGTGCTACATTTACACTGACCACAAAAGCCTGAAATATTTGCCAACCCAAAAGGAGCTCAACCTTAGACAGAGGCGATGGATTGAGTTCCTGAAGGATTATGATTGTGTAATTGACTATCATCCTGGGAAGGCAAATGTAGTTGCTGATGCTTTGAGCAGAAAGTCCATCACAGCTTTGAGATCATTGAATGCCCGTCTATCTTTGGTTCGAGATGGAGCTATTTTGGCTGAGTTGCAAGTGAAGCCAAACCTGCTACAGCAGATTTTAGATGGGCAAAAGGCAGATGAGAAGCTAATGGCTATTATGAGCAAAATCTCAGAGGGAAAAGCAACTGATTATGAGGTGAAAGCAGATGGGTGTCTGTATTACAAAGGAAGACTATGTGTACCAGATAATGGGGAATTGAAGGCCAGTATTCTAAAAGAGGCACACACCAGTGTATATGCTATGCACCCAGGAAGTACAAAGATGTATCATGATCTGAAGCTTCAGTATTGGTGGCCTGGTATGAAGAGGGATATAGGTGACTATGTGACTAAATGCTTGACATGTCAGCAAGTCAAGGCAGAACATCAAGTTCCATCAGGTTTGCTACAGCCTATACGCATACCTGAATGGAAATGGGATCGGGTCACCATGGATTTTGTAAGTGGTCTACCTCTCACCCAGAAGAAACATGATGCGGATGGGTGATAGTTGATAGATTGACAAAGTCAAGACACTTTCTCGCCAATTAGACCGATCATCGATCGAGAAGTTAGCAGAATTGTACATCAGTGAGATAGTTAGACTGCATGGAATCCCACTTTCCATCATATCTGATCGAGACCCAAGGTTTACATCGAGATTTTGGAAGAAGTTGCATGAGTCCTTGGGTACACAACTCCATTTCAGCACAGCTTTCCATCCTCAAACGGATGGGCAATCAGAAAGAGTAATCCAGGTAAACAATTGAAACCAATTAGATAAATACACATATTGAACTGAAATGATAACAATAACATGAAAAATATGTCAGGTCCTTGAGGATATGCTGAGGAGTTGTGTCATTGAGTTTGAGGGAAGTTGGGATAGATACCTCCCACTGGCAGAGTTTGCATACAACAATAGCTACCAAGCTAGCATTCAAATGGCCCCATATGAAGCACTGTATGGGAGAAAATGTAGAACTCCAGCAGTCTTTGGACTGAATTGGGCGAAGACAAATGGTAGGGCTGCACTAGTGAAACAGCCGAGGAGAAGG
Organism: Hevea brasiliensis; assembly: GCF_030052815.1. Taxonomy (NCBI): domain Eukaryota; kingdom Viridiplantae; phylum Streptophyta; class Magnoliopsida; order Malpighiales; family Euphorbiaceae; genus Hevea; species Hevea brasiliensis. The sequence goes on along the minus strand of NC_079504.1, from coordinate 91,261,744 downwards.
TAAAATCAATCTAAGCCAACTTAAAGGTTGCCTCGCATGCATGCAAATCTTATGCCGACCTGAAGAGGAAAGAAATAGAATATGTGGTTGGCGACAAAGTGTTCCTCAAGGTGTCACCATGGAAGAAGGTATTGAGGTTTGGAAGGAAAGGTAAGTTGAGCCCTAGGTTCATTGGCCCATATGAAATCATCGAACGTGTGGGTCCAGTGGCCTATAGGCTAGCTTTACCACCAGAGCTGGACAAGATCCACAATGTGTTCCACGTGTCTATGCTCAGAAGATACCGCTCAGATCCTTCACATGTCATCTCCAGAGAAGAAATTGAAATACAGCCGGATTTGACATACGAAGAAGAACATCTACGGATCTTGGCTCGGGAAGTGAAAGAGTTGAGAAACAAGCAAATTCCATTGGTGAAAGTGCTTTGGAGGCACCACAACACCGAGGAGGCAACTTGGGAAAGTGAAGAGACGATGAGGCAACAGTTCCCTCAACTGTTTGCATCAGGTAAATTTCGAGGACGAAATTTAAATTAGAGGGGAAGAGTTGTAACACCCTCCCTGTACCAATTCCGTACATTCTACTGTTCCAATGACCGGTGTCGGTCCGAACAGCTAGAACGTCCGAAAAAATATTTAAACTAAAGTCGGGAATCATAATTAACACAAATATTACTAAGAAAAATTTAGTAAAAATTTTTGAAATAAAATACAACCAAGTTAAGCAGTAGGTGCCCTAGCGATGGGTAACGGAGGGAAGTTGCGATTCTAGCAACGAGAGCCCTAGACCGGGAAAATTATAAAATAATTTTTGGGACTCCAGAGAAGGGTTATTGAGGTTCCCATGGCATTAGAATGCCAAGAAAATACCTAGAAAAAATTTTCAATCGGTACAGACAATTTTGACCCGTTAAGCCAAACGGAGGGCATTTTGGTCATTTCGCCTTCAGAGGTGATTTTTGGCCGACTTGTCCAGTTGAGTAAATAATTAATATGACATAAAATATGAATAAACATTACTAGAAATTAAATTGAAATTTGATAGAAAAGAAAAGAAAGAAAAAGGAGCTAAATTGGGAATTATGATGTCATGCTTAGGTAATTAAAAGTGTATTGGCCAATCAAATTTAAGCAAGTCCATTAAAATGAAATAAAAATGGGTAAATGAAGCAGAATTCTAGAAACCCAAAACCAGCTCCCTCTCTTCTTCTTCATGCCATCCACTCACCCTTACCCATTCCACCATTAACAACCTTTCATCCTTCATCTTTCTTAGCTTTCTTCCACTAAAAACCCTAATTACCAACACAAAAATTCATTCTATCATCTTGGTGATTATTGTGGGAGCAAAAAGAAAAGGAAACCAAGACTTTGAGGAAGGGAAAAATCTGCCCTATTCAAGGTTAGTGCAACTATATACATAAAACTCATTAATTTCATGATTTGTGACTTGAAACTTAGTAGGAATTGTAATTTGAATGAACAAAAACTCATGTGTATGAGTATATAAATTTCGGCTGCCCTAGCTATGGAATGGGAGGGAGTGTTTTTGATGAGCTTGAAGTGAACTAGAATCATGTTGGAAGTTTATAAACACAATAATAATGAATTAAAAGCTAACTAAGGTAAATTGTATAAAACATGAATTTGAATTAGGGTTTTGTGAGCAAAATGTAAACTTGGTTTAGGAAATTATTAGAGAACATTTTAATGGTCAATTAGTGACCATTTTAGGTAAGTTGACCATAAAATGGACTGAAAAATAGGATTGCAAAGTGAAGTTGCAGGCTGCCATAACTTGGGCTGTGTTGGTTCAATTGGTGTTTGGCCAATTGGACATGAAACTAGGCTTATAATGGCACATTTTTACTGAAGAAACCATGCCCGAAATACCAAAGCAAGAGGACCAAAACTTGGCCCCAATCCGGACACACTGCAACAGCCCCTGCAGAATTGACCAAATGAACAGTAACTGTTCATTTGGCCATAACTCACTGTAGATTTGGTCAATTGACCTGAAATTTTTACAGCAACAAGTTAAGACATAGACAAACAACTTTCATGAAGAAACCTACCCCAAATTATGGCCATAACCTAACCTAAATGGCAGTGGCAGTCACTGTTCATGTTACTATAGATATGGTAATTTCTGCAGAATGGAAATCCGGCCAGCTGTGGTTTTTGGACCATATCTGGAGTTACAAAACTCCAAATGGAGTGATTCAAAATAGGAAATTCAACTAGACAAAATAAGGAACAACTTTCATGTTTGCCATTTCTTCAAATTCCCACTGTAACAGTTCCAAATGGAACAGTAAAGTTATGGTACAAAATCTGAAAAATCTGCTCCTTTTGTTTAATGCTTAGAAATGGTATTAACGCTCAATGCCAACAAGTTTTAAATACAAAATGTGGTATGTTGGGAGTGCCAAAACCAATGTACCTAATTTCTACCTAAAAGTCAACATTTTAGTTGACCATAGAGGTGAATAGTAACACCGAAACTTGAAATTCAAAGATTGAAGAATTTTAAAGTATCGAATGCCCTAGTATACCTAACAAGATTGGTTTGGATAGTTTGGCATGCCAATAGGGTTCAGTTAGCAGTACTGCACATGGCAATAAGGCATTCCGTGATTTTATGGCTTTTAGCCATTTTGACATTATATTGAGACTTGGCCTCGTGCCTAATATTATTCTGACTTGTTAGCATTACATTTGCCTGGGAGATGCATATGTGACCGATGGTGTGACGGCCCGAGGTACTAGATACCCAGTGTCAGTTTACCCGTTATCCAGTCCAGTCGTCTAGTGTAGGTTACTTGGGGCAACCAAATGAATAAAAGTGAACAAAGTTAATGAAATAATGAATATACCAACACCAAACAAAGAAAGCATACACATTCTATACACATTTATTTTCTTGCTATTTTCCTTTATTATATTATTGCACCACTAAGCATTATTGCTTAGCGCGTTGCTTTTGCCACGCGTAGGTACTGGAGATTCCGATCGTGAGCCCAGTAGACCACAGACTGGGTGAGTCCATCCTGCAGTTCTGCACAGTGTCCTTGTCACCTCAACTTCTGCAGTGCATTGGTAGGACATTAGGTGTCATTTTGACATTTTGTAACTTAACTTTGTTTTTCTCCTATGTAATTAAACTTGTGTAATGTATATTGATGTTTATGTAAATTATGAAAATTGTACTTGTGAATGGAAAAGTAAATGTTTACTTGTGATTTATATGTGATCATCACATGTGATGGATGTTTGAGAACTGGAATTGAAATGTTGTTGAGATCTTAATATTGAGATTTTGCTGATAAATTGAAGTTGGGATTGTTTGGTAATTATTTGGAAGTGTTTTTAACAGGTTCCGAAGAACTGTTTTCTCCATTTTTAGCCGGTACTCCGCCGGATTTTCTTTAAAATTTTCGGAACCTCAAATAAATAATAATTTCGATAAATGGCTTCAATAAATCATATTTCATAAATTAGCTTCAAAAGCATGATACAAATTAAGTAAGGTATATTAGAGTGTGCCAGTACACCGTGTGGCATTACTTACTCGGGTATATTGTACACGTGTAAGGGGTGTAACACCCCTAAGTTCGGTAGTGCGTTCTGCTGCTCTGGTGACCAGTGTTGTCCGGACAGCTAGGATGCCTAGAACTACACTTTAATATGAGTGGGGAGACATAAAATAATGAAATACAAGAAAAGAAAATACAAGAAAAACAAAGGAAAAATAATAGCAAAAAAATGTAATCAAGTTAAACGAGCTGGGAAACCTAACGATGGGTGACCGCACTGGGAAGTCACGGCGTGGACCGTTAACTAGCTCTCATGCGGGGAACCCCGAAAACATTTTTAGGACTTAAATAGACCCTTATTGAAGAATAAATATCATTAGAAAGATCAAAGAAAAATTAAATAATTAGTACAAAGAAAAGTGAGAAATCGAAAATGCATAAAACCCAGATATCTAAAAATCGAATGCAACCTGAACAGGGGCATTATGGTCATTTGACATCCCGAATTGTCTTTTGACCTAAATGTCCATTAAAAATAAATAATATTACACTTGGAAAATATAATGAAAAATTAAATTGAGGGTACCTAAAGTAAATAGCAAAAATTATGGGTTAATGTGGGATAAATGGGAGTTAAACTTATTATATGATATAAATTGAGTAAGTGCTCCACTATAGAATAAATTAAACATCAAATGGCAGGTGTAAGTCCACTATACCCATCAGATAGCTCATCTTCTCCATTTCCATTAAACATGCCGAATTGAAGGTGAGAGAAAACAACCATGGCCATTTTCTTCAAGCTCACTTAACACCCTCCATTTCATCTCTAAATACTTAGGTTCCTTCATGAAAAATGGTCTACACATCACAAGGAAGATATTGATACCAAATTTGAGAAGTTTGGTGAAGGTTTAGTAAGTTACAATTAAAGGTAAGTTTACATTTTTGAGAATTCCTTTGTTAAACTTTATGTTCATGTTATGGGTGTTAGTTTTGTGAAGGAAATTTTAAAGTTTAAATAGTTATTGAGATAGCCATTTTTGGACAGCCATGGGGTCATGTATTTGATGAGATATTATGCATATAATTGATGAGAAATAATGTTGATCATGGTGATTTAATATCCTAGTGAATTATTTCACATATATATGGTGATTTATGCACTTGGATGGGAATTGGTAAATTGTAGGGCACTTTGATGTTGAAGGACAATTTTCGGCAGCTTGGGAACACTTGAATAATTGTATGTATTGATGGAAGTGTTGGCAGAATGTTGACATAGAAGAATTGATGAATGTGTATGTAAATTAGTAGTGGAAATTATATGTAATGATTAGGTGTATTTATGTACATATATTGCTAAATTTGGACTTTGTGGTTTAGGGTTGTATTTGATGTATTGAGAATGTTTGTATTCTGTCCAAATTGACCATAGTAAGAAGAGATAAATGAAAATGGAATGGTATAAAATCAGAATTAGGTATGGGGATTTAAAGTAGAGCAAGTTAAATGTGTGTTTGAATTGGGGTTTGAAAGGCATATAGAGGGCAGTGTGCAAATAGACCAATAAGTTTAAATGTGTAACCTCAATTGGTATGAGACCAATTGGAGGTGAAACTAGGCACCAAATGTGCCAACTTTCATTGAGAAAACATACCAAAATTCTGCTTGCAAAGTGACCTAAGAAAATGACCAATTCGGATTAGGTGCAATTAGGACCTGAAAAATGACCAATTGGGCAGCAGTGAGTGTTTAGGCCATAACTCACTCAAACCAGGTCCAATTGACCTGAAATTTTAACCAAGAATAGTTAAGACCCATACCTACAAGTCTTATGAAGACACCAAAGCCCAGAAATGACCATAAGCAAGTCAAACAACTTGCACAAGTTCGGGTCCAAAAACTGGCCGAACCAGAGTTGACCAAATTGACCTAAAATTGACCTAAATTGGTACCATTTGACCAGCAGTAGTATAATGACCATAACTTGGTCTACTTAACTCAGATTGATCTAAAATTTTGTACCGCGGTCCATAAGACATAGATCTACAAGTTTATAGTTTTGACCGAAACCCGAAAATCGAGGGAACTAGGCCGTCCGGCTAGGTCAAACTAGTATCCCGAAATCCAGCAATTTGCAATAAAATGCAAGAGAACGCAATATACCTAGAATTGAGTTTGGTAACACGTACCAACCCTAAAACCCTATCGAATGTGACGTATAAAGGACACTAAAACCTAATTTACCTAAAACGCATCGAGGGTCGGTATATTAGGTGATTAAGCAAATAAAGGTATTCAGTGAATTGTTTATCGAACATTATCGTTAGAGGCAAATTAATTTACTACTGAAACACATCAAATTGTGTTTCTCAGTTAACAAGGACTCAGCAAAAGGGAAAGAAACACTGAGTCCGCATCAGAGACAACATCGAGGTTTGTGCACAACGGCTATTTCTTTTGAATTTTTCAATTGAAATGAATTATGACTATTGTATATTATTGTTTTAAATTGTGTTTGTGCACAGCTAGTTTTTAACTGATTTTGTTTTGAATACTTTATTTGATTAAATGACATATTTTTCTTATGTATTATGTTTAACAAGCATTGGATTTAATTCAATGATTATTGAAAATTGTTATAGTATGTATGAATTCAGCTTTGTGAAATAGTATTTCCACAAGTATTAAGCATTGTTATGGATTGAACAAATTATATTTTGGAAAATTGTGATAGAACATGTTTTGAATTGTGAAGGTAATTTTCATGGAAAAATGCAAATTTATTATTTGAATTGTGATGAGCATAAAAATTATTGGATATTAGGATTGACTTTGAATCGAATTATATTGTGATTTATGCTCACTAAATGGATTGTAATATTGTTTTATATCTCACTATAGATGCTTGACTAGGTTATTACCCGTCTCTCTCATTTGTTGAGAAGACAATGGAGTTAGTTGTGTTTTGATTACCATGGTGCGTGCACAGCTTAGATTTTCCTCCGATGTGAGGTTAGATCTAAGTTTATTTTATCGTTATGGCCCTTGCGGAAGATTCATTATTGTGATGGTATGCGCACGATGATTCGACCTCCCGACCATAGGGAGTTAGAATCGATTCGACCTCCCGACCATAGGGAGTTAGAATCACATCGAATATGGCCCTTTCGGATTAGTCTTGCATATTAGTGAGATAAAGATTGATTTTTGAGATACAACATAGTTTTTGAGATACAAAATGATTTTTGAGATACATAATGGCTTTTGAATGGTAAGGAATTATGATTTCAATTATGGTTTATGTATAATTGATTTTGTTGGAATTACTTAAATGGATAGTCATGATTTGATAAATTGAATTTTGTGATCAAAGTCATTTATACAAATGATTTACATTATTGGCAATGAATATTTTGAGTTTTGGAAATTGATGAGTGTTCAGATTTCCAAATTATTTATCAGAATTTTGTCAATGTATATTGTACTATGTTTTAAATTATAGTTGTGCACCACTGAGTTCACCACTCAGCGATAGCTTTGTATGCTGTCGCAGGTAAGAAGAGCATAGAGCAGTGAGTAAATTTCCTTGAAGATACATTCAGATCAGCTCCAGGTATATCATAGATATACCCATGTACATAGGTTTTGATGTATGCATGTAATAATATGTATGTAAATTATTTGAGCAGTTGTAAATTAAAATTGTACATTGAAGTTGTAAAGTGATTTATGAATTATTTTGACTTGTAAAATTTGTATTATATTTCCTTTATTTCATCCTTTGAAAATACTGAAAAATTGTTGTGGATTGAGTTGAGAAAAATATTGTGTTGAATTTTGTTAGAGTTGATATTTGGAAAAATATTTAAGTGCTTTTGAGTTTTCAAGAACTGCTTTATCCAAAATACAGATGACATTCTCACAAAATTTTTACGTAAAATTTCTAATGGTCCAAATGAGTTAGCTGTTTCACTTGATTCACAAAGGTTTTAACACTGTAAATAGTGCTCACCATCGTAAAAGAAGTAAGAAAAGTTTTTAAAATCCCTTGTAGTGTATTTAATGGGTTATCGTGAGACGGAGTTGGTAATTCATTAGGTATACTACGGATCATGTTATGCCTTACAGGGGTAGGGTGTGACATGTTTTAGTGGTATCGAGCAATGGTTTTAAAGTGAATTTCAATCGTGAATTTGAAATCTTTTGTCGTAACTACAATCGCTCAAATTTTTGATACATATAGTACATTTACATCATAAATGTGAACTAATGGAGAGGAATCTCCTTGTGTTAGTTGTACAGGAATAGAAAATTCTGTGAGAAAAATGGAAGAGAAGAATGAGATAATAGAACAGTCTGTGATGGCAGAGGAACAAGTTGAAGCCCCAGCTCCACAAAATGTCGAAGGCTTTACCGGTACAAATTACTGCACAAATGGCCCAGCAAATGGCCACTTTCTTCCAACAAATGGCTGATAATCTGTCAGCCCAAGCTCAAGTACAAACCCAACCCCTACAAGGGCAATGTGAAATAGAGAAGAGGGAGAAACCTATGGGTCAGAGTTCGAACAGTAATTTGAGAAAGAGAAAAGAATTTGAGGAACCCCGAACTCAGAAATATGATAGAGGCGGATCATCAGGGCAGAGACCACTAAGATCTAGTTGTCGAACAACTAGAAGTTCCTACCCTTCCCGCCAATGTGAAACTTGTAGAAGATATCATGGAGGTATTTGTCGTAAGGCCTCTGGAGCCTGTTACAATTGTGGAAAACTTGGACACTTTGCTAAAGATTGTGCTAAACCACCTCGACCGCTTCTCCAAGTTCACAGATCACATGAGTCAAGATAGAAATAGAGTTGGTACTCCTCACCACTATAACACAGTGAATCAACCCGAATATAGTAGCGCACCAGTCGGAGTGTCCACTATGCGCCAAGTAAAAGGAGCAGAAACTTCAGATGTAGCTGCTGGTAAGTTCTTAAATTTTGAAAGAAACAATTAGTTATTATTTGATCCCAGCACTACTTAGTTGTGTGTTAGTGTCAGAACTATATGTTCTGTTGTTATTCCTTTACATGGAAATGAATTTTGATGTATTAGTGACTAGTCCTTTAGGATAATAACTACAATAACAAGTATGGTTGACATTAATTTTGGAAGAATTGTTAGCTAAAAGTATTTTCTAACATACCGTAAATTATAAAGCTAATTGGCGAGCCTACTTAATGTAAGGCAAGAGGACCTAAAAGTAAGTTACAGTAATAGAATTACTCTAGATGAGGGCAAAGATGTTACTGTTAGTAATTGTCAAAGGAAATTGTAATCAGAATCGGTTTGGGATATTAGTGGATTCGAGAAAGATAAGATGTTAGAAAACCTAGTCCATGAGGTTATAACGTAGTGACTATATAGTGTTCTCAATGTTTGTATTGTAAGCTGCAGATTACAGTACCGACACTGGATTATTGTGTAGAGCTACGTGTTTCCTCGTGGTACAATAAGTAAGAATATTTGTAAGTAATCTATAAATTGATACAGTTGCACCCGAATAGGGTACTATTACTGGAAATAAATGTGAAAATTTTAGTGAAATTTAAAACTTGTAACTAGTCCGAAAAGACTACACTTGTAAGGTAGCCGGAGTCGTGAGCTCGTTACAATAATGTGAACTACCAAGACCACAAGAATTGCTATAAGCTTAGAGATATCAAGACAACGTATCATCCTCGCATGCATGGACAATTGAAATAAGTAATTCAGTAAATTCGGAAACTCATTGAGTTCCTATAAATAATGAAATGAAATGATAAAAATAACTCAGAAATGTGATAAGCCCTCAAGAATATATTGAGAACTCGTGTCATTGAATCCGAGAGGAGATGGGACAGATACATCCCACTAATGTAATTTGTATACATTAATAAGTGTCAAGCTAGCATACAAGTGGCACCCTATGAAACATTGTAAAGGAACAGATAACTATGGATTTTGTGATGAGATTTCTGAGGACACAGAATAGTCATGATGCAGTATAGGTTATAATTGATGACTAACCAAGTCGCTTCACTTTTGCCATCCGGATGGACTATAGCCTAGAAAGATTGGCCGATTGTACATATATGAAATTGTAAAATTGCATGGAGTGCCAGTATCGATTGTGTCTGACAGAGATCCTAGGTTCACTTCTAGATTCTGGGGTAGTCTTCAGAGAGCCCTAAGAACTAGATTGAACTTTAGCACGGCATTCCACCACGCATGATGGCCACCGAGAGGGTTATTCAGACATCTTGGAGGATATGCTATGGGCTTGTGTGATTGAATTTGAAGGTAGTTGGGATACACACTTGCCTTTGATTGAGTTTGCTTATAACAACAGCTACCAATCAAGCATTGGGATGCCTCCATATGAAGCTTTATATGGCAAAAAGTGCAGAACTCGCCTATGTTAGGATGAAGTAGGTGAAAGGAGGATGATTGGGCTAGAAATTGTTTAGCAGATAGAGGAAAAGATCAGATTGATCGAGAGATAGACTCAAGGTCGCATCGCATCGGAAGTCCTATGTTGATCTAAAGAGAAGAGATATTGAATATGCAGTGGGTGATAAGGTATTCCTCAAAGTTTTTCCTTGGAAGAGGATTATGAGATTTGGCAGAAAGGGGAAACTGAGTCCTCGTTTCATCGGACCATATGAAGTTCTAGAAAGAGTGGGTCCTTTGGCATATCGGTTGGCATTACCTCCAGAGCTAGCAAGGATACACAGTGTCTTCCATGTGTCCATGTTAAGGAGGTACAGATTAGACCCATCTCATGTACTACCAGTTGAAGAGATTGAAGTAAATCCAGACCTCTCATATGAGGAAGAACCCATAAAAATTCTGGCTTATGAGGTGAAGCAGCTGAGGAACAAATAGATATACCTGGTTAAAGTGCTGTGGAACCATCATTCAGGCCAGGAAGCTACTTGGGAACGTGAAGAGGATATGAGGAGACAATACCCACAGCTGTTCAGAGACTAATGTCAGGTAAAATTTCGAGACGAAATTTATTTAAGGGGGGGAGAATTGTAACACCCCTAAGTTCGGTAGTGCTCATTGCTCGGTGACTGTTGTCCGGACAGCTAGGATGCCTAGAACTACACTTTAATATGAGTGGGGAGACATAAAATAATGAAATACAAGAAAAGAAAATACAAGAAAAACAAAGGAAAAATAATAGCAAAAAAATGTAATCAAGTTAAACGAGCTGGGAAACCTAACGATGGGTGACCGCACTGGGAAGTCACGGCGTGGACCGTTGACTAGCCCTGGACTGCGGGGAACCCTGGAAAACATTTTTAGGACTTAAATAGACCCTTATTGAAGAATAAATATCATTAGAAAGATCAAAGAAAAATTAAATAATTAGTACAAAGAAAAGTGAGAAATCGAAAAACAGACAAAATCGGGAATGCAACCCGAACAGGGGCATTATGGTCATTTGACATCCCGAATTGTCTTTTGACCTAAATGTCCATTAAAAATAAATAATATTACACTTGGAAAATATAATGAAAAATTAAATTGAGGGTACCTAAAGTAAATAGCAAAAATTATGGGTTAATGTGGGATAAATGGGAGTTAAACTTATTATATGATATAAATTGAGTAAGTGCTCCACTATAGAATAAATTAAACATCAAATGGCAGGTGTAAGTCCACTATACCCATCAGATAGCTCATCTTCTCCATTTCCATTAAACATGCCGAATTGAAGGTGAGAGAAAACAACCATGGCCATTTTCTTCAAGCTCACTTAACACCCTCCATTTCATCTCTAAATACTTAGGTTCCTTCATGAAAAATGGTCTACACATCACAAGGAAGATATTGATACCAAATTTGAGAAGTTTGGTGAAGGTTTAGTAAGTTACAATTAAAGGTAAGTTTACATTTTTGAGAATTCCTTTGTTAAACTTTATGTTCATGTTATGGGTGTTAGTTTTGTGAAGGAAATTTTAAAGTTTAAATAGTTATTGAGATAGCCATTTTTGGACAGCCATGGGGTCATGTATTTGATGAGATATTATGCATATAATTGATGAGAAATAATGTTGATCATGGTGATTTAATATCCTAGTGAATTATTTCACATATATATGGTGATTTATGCACTTGGATGGGAATTGGTAAATTGTAGGGCACTTTGATGTTGAAGGACAATTTTCGGCAGCTTGGGAACACTTGAATAATTGTATGTATTGATGGAAGTGTTGGCAGAATGTTGACATAGAAGAATTGATGAATGTGTATGTAAATTAGTAGTGGAAATTATATGTAATGATTAGGTGTATTTATGTACATATATTGCTAAATTTGGACTTTGTGGTTTAGGGTTGTATTTGATGTATTGAGAATGTTTGTATTCTGTCCAAATTGACCATAGTAAGAAGAGATAAATGAAAATGGAATGGTATAAAATCAGAATTAGGTATGGGGATTTAAAGTAGAGCAAGTTAAATGTGTGTTTGAATTGGGGTTTGAAAGGCATATAGAGGGCAGTGTGCAAATAGACCAATAAGTTTAAATGTGTAACCTCAATTGGTATGAGACCAATTGGAGGTGAAACTAGGCACCAAATGTGCCAACTTTCATTGAGAAAACATACCAAAATTCTGCTTGCAAAGTGACCTAAGAAAATGACCAATTCGGATTAGGTGCAATTAGGACCTGAAAAATGACCAATTGGGCAGCAGTGAGTGTTTAGGCCATAACTCACTCAAACCAGGTCCAATTGACCTGAAATTTTAACCAAGAATAGTTAAGACCCATACCTACAAGTCTTATGAAGACACCAAAGCCCAGAAATGACCATAAGCAAGTCAAACAACTTGCACAAGTTCGGGTCCAAAAACTGGCCGAACCAGAGTTGACCAAATTGACCTAAAATTGACCTAAATTGGTACCATTTGACCAGCAGTAGTATAATGACCATAACTTGGTCTACTTAACTCAGATTGACCTAAAATTTTGCACCGCGGTCCATAAGACATAGATCTACAAGTTTGTAGTTTTGACCGAAACCCGAAAATCGAGGGAACTAGGCCGTCCGGCTAGGTCAAACTAGTATCCCGAAATCCAGCAATTTGCAATAAAATGCAAGAGAACGCAATATACCTAGAATTGAGTTTGGTAACACGTACCAACCCTAAAACCCTATCGAATGTGACGTATAAAGGACACTAAAACCTAATTTACCTAAAACGCATCGAGGGTCGGTATATTAGGTGATTAAGCAAATAAAGGTATTCAGTGAATTGTTTATCGAACATTATCGTTAGAGGCAAATTAATTTAGTACTGAAACACTTCAAATTGTGTTTCTCAGTTAACAAGGACTCAGCAAAAGGGAAAGAAACACTGAGTCCAGACTGTGAGACAACATCGAGGTTTGTGCACAACGGCTATTTCTTTTGAATTTTTCAATTGAAATGAATTATGACTATTGTATATTATTGTTTTAAATTGTGTTTGTGCACAGCTAGTTTTTAACTGATTTTGTTTTGAATACTTTATTTGATTAAATGACATATTTTTCTTATGTATTATGTTTAACAAGCATTGGATTTAATTCAATGATTATTGAAAATTGTTATAGTATGTATGAATTCAGCTTTGTGAAATAGTATTTCCACAAGTATTAAGCATTGTTATGGATTGAACAAATTATATTTTGGAAAATTGTGATAGAACATGTTTTGAATTGTGAAGGTAATTTTCATGGAAAAATGCAAATTTATTATTTGAATTGTGATGAGCATAAAAATTATTGGATATTAGGATTGACTTTGAATCGAATTATATTGTGATTTATGCTCACTAAATGGATTGTAATATTGTTTTATATCTCACTATAGATGCTTGACTAGGTTATTACCCGTCTCTCTCATTTGTTGAGAAGACAATGGAGTTAGTTGTGTTTTGATTACCATGGTACGTGCACAGGCTTAGATTTTCCTCTGATGTGAGGTTAGATCTAAGTTTATTTTATCGTTATGGCCCTTGCGGAAGATTCATTATTGTGATGGTACTGTGCACGATGATTCGACCTCCCCGACCATAGGGAGTTAGAATCTGATTCGACCTCCCCGACCATAGGGAGTTAGAATCACATCGAATATGGCCCTTTCGGATTAGTCTTGCATATTAGTGAGATAAAGATTGATTTTTGAGATACAACATAGTTTTTGAGATACAAAATGATTTTTGAGATACAGAATGGCTTTTGAATGGTAAGGAATTATGATTTCAATTATGGTTTATGTATAATTGATTTTGTTGGAATTACTTAAATGGATAGTCATGATTTGATAAATTGAATTTTGTGATCAAAGTCATTTATACAAATGATTTACATTATTGGCAATGAATATTTTGAGTTTTGGAAATTGATGAGTGTTCAGATTTCCAAATTATTTATCAGAATTTTGTCAATGTATATTGTACTATGTTTTAAATTATAGTTGTGCACCACTGAGTTCACCACTCAGCGATAGCTTTGTATGCTGTCGCAGGTAAGAAGAGCATAGAGCAGTGAGTAAATTTCCTTGAAGATACATTCAGATACCTGTGTATATCATAGATATACCCATGTACATAGGTTTTGATGTATGCATGTAATAATATGTATGTAAATTATTTGAGCAGTTGTAAATTAAAATTGTACATTGAAGTTGTAAAGTGATTTATGAATTATTTTGACTTGTAAAATTTGTATTATATTTCCTTTATTTCATCCTTTGAAAATACTGAAAAATTGTTGTGGATTGAGTTGAGAAAAATATTGTGTTGAATTTTGTTAGAGTTGATATTTGGAAAAATATTTAAGTGCTTTTTACAGGTTTTCTGAAGAACTGTTTTATCCAAAATACAGATGACATTCTGCCAAAATTTTTACAGAAAATTTCTAATGGTCCAAATGAGTTAGCTGTTTCACTTCAGTTCACAAAGGTTTTTAACACCTGTAAATAGTGCTCACCACTGTAAAAGAAGTAAGAAAAGTTTTTAAAATCCCTTGTAGTGTATTTAATGGGTTATCGAGACGAGTTGGTAATTCATTAGGTATACTACGGGATCATGTTATGCCTTACAGGGGTAGGGTGTGACATGTTTTAGTGGTATCGAGCAATGGTTTTAAAGTGAATTTCAATCGTGAATTTGAAATCTTTTGTCGTAACTACAATCGCTCAAATGTTTGATACATATAGTACATTTACATCATAAATGTGAACTAATGGAGAGGAATCTCCTTGTGTTAGTTGTACAGGAATAGAAAATTCTGTGAGAAAAATGGAAGAGAAGAATGAGATAATAGAACAGTCTGTGATGGCAGAGGAACAAGTTGAAGCCCCAGCTCCACAAAATGTCGAAGGCCTGACTGTACCAGTTTTACCGGTACAAATTACTGCACAAATGGCCCAAAGAAATGGCCACTTTCTTCCAACAAATGGTCGATAATCACACCAAGCTCAAGTACAAACCCAACCTACAAGGGCAATGTGAAATAGAGAAGAGGAGAAACCTATGGGTCGAGTTGACAAAGAATTTGAGAAAGAGAAAGAATTTGAGGAACCCCGAACTCGTAAATATGATAGAGGCGGATCATCGAGTGAGACCACTAAGATCTAGTTGTCGAACAACTAGAAGTTCCTACCCTTCCCGCCAATGTGAAACTTGTAGAAGATATCATGGAGGTATTTGTCGAAGGCCTCCGGAGCTGTTACAATTGTGGAAAACTTGGACACTTTGCTAAAGATTGTGCTAAACCACCTCGACCGCTTCTCCGAAGTTCACAGATCACAATGAGTCAAGATAGAAATAGAGTTGGTACTCCTCACCACTATAACACGTGAATCAACCCGAATATAGTAGCGCTGAGTGTCCACTATGCGCCAAGTAAAAGGAGCAGAAACTTGATGTAGGCTGGTAAGTTCTTAAATTTTGAAAGAAACAATTAGTTATTATTTGATCCCAAAGACTACTTAGTTGTGTGTTAGTGTCGAACTATATGTTCTGCTATTCCTTTACATGGAAATGAATTTTGATGTATTAGTGACTAGTCCTTTAGGATAATAACTACAATAACAAGTATGGTTGACATTAATTTTGGAAGAATTGTTAGCTAAAAGTATTTTCTAACATACCGTAAATTATAAAGCTAATTGGCGAGCCTACTTAATGTAAGGCAAGAGGACCTAAAAGTAAGTTCAAGAATAGAATTACTCTTGATGAGGGCAAAGATGTTATCGTTAGTAATTGTCAAAGGAAATTGTAATCGAATCGGTTTGGGATATTAGTGGATTCGAGAAAGATAAGATGTTAGAAAACCTAGTCCATGAGGTTATAACGTAGTGACTATATAGTGTTCTCAATGTTTGTATTGTAAGTCGCAGACAAAGATCGAATCGGATTATTGTGTAGAGCTACGTGTTTCCTCGTGGTACAATAAGTAAGAATATTTGTAAGTAATCTCTAAATTGATATAGTTGCACGAATAGGTACTATTATCGAAATAAATGTGAAAATTTTAGTCGAAATTTAAAACTTCGTAACTAGCTCGAAAGACTACACTTGTAAGGTAGTGAGTCGAGTTCTGGTTACAATAATGTGAACTACCACTACCACAGTAATTGCTATAAGCTTAGAGATATCAAGACAACGTATCATCCTCGCATGATGGACAATTGAAATAAGTAATTCAGTAAATTCGAAACTCATTGAGTTCCTATAAATAATGAAATGAAATGATAAAAATAACCTGTAAAATGTGATAAGCCCTCAAGAATATATTGAGAACTCGTGTCATTGAATCCGAGAGGAGATGGGACAGATACATCCCACTAACAGAATTTGTATACATTAATAAGTGTCAAGCTAGCATACAAGTGGCACCCTATGAAACATTGTAAAGGAACAGATAACTATGGATTTTGTGATGAGATTTCTGAGGACACAGAATAGTCATGATGCAGTATAGGTTATAATTGACAGACTAACCAAGTCTGCTCACTTTTTGCCAGTCCGGATGGACTATAGCCTAGAAAGATTGGCCAGATTGTACATATATGAAATTGTAAAATTGCATGGAGTGCCAGTATCGATTGTGTCTGACAGAGATCCTAGGTTCACTTCTAGATTCTGGGGTAGTCTTCAGAGAGCCCTAAGAACTAGATTGAACTTTAGCACGGCATTCCACCACGCATGATGGCCACCGAGAGGGTTATTCAGATACTGGAGGATATGCTATGGGCTTGTGTGATTGAATTTGAAGGTAGTTGGGATACACACTTGCCTTTGATTGAGTTTGCTTATAACAACAGCTACCAATCAAGCATTGGGATGCCTCCATATGAAGCTTTATATGGCAAAAAGTGCAGAACTCCCCTATGTTAGGACGAAGTAGGTGAAAGCAGGATGATTGGGCTAGAAATTGTTTAGCGATAGAGGAAAAGATCGATTGATCGAGATAGACTCAAGGTGCATCGACCGTAAGTCCTATGTTGATCTGAAGAGAAGAGATATTGAATATGCAGTGGGTGATAAAGTATTCCTCAAAGTTTTTCCTTGGAAGAGGATTATGAGATTTGGCAGAAAGGGGAAACTGAGTCCTCGTTTCATCGGACCATATGAAGTTCTAGAAAGAGTGGGTCCTTTGGCATATCGGTTGGCATTACCTCCAGAGTTAGCAAGGATACACGTGTCTTCCATGTGTCCATGTTAAGGAGGTACAGATTAGACCCATCTCATGTACTACCAGTTGAAGAGATTGAAGTAAATCCAGACCTCTCATATGAGGAAGAACCCATAAAAATTCTGGCTTATGAGGTGAAGCAGCTGAGGAACAAATAGATATACCTGGTTAAAGTGCTGTGGAACCATCATTCAGGCCAGGAAGCTACTTGGGAACGTGAAGAGGATATGAGGAGACAATACCCACAGCTGTTCAGAGACTAATGTCAGGTAAAATTTCGAGACGAAATTTATTTAAGGGGGGGAGAATTGTAACACCCCTAAGTTCGGTAGTGCTCTTTGCTCCGGTGACTGTTGTCCTGGACCTAGGATGCCTAGAACTACACTTTAATATGAGTGGGGAGACATAAAATAATGAAATACAAGAAAAGAAAATACAAGAAAAACAAAGGAAAAATAATAGCAAAAAAATGTAATCAAGTTAAACGAGCTGGGAAACCTAACGATGGGTGATCGCACTGGGAAGTCACGGCGTGGACCGTTGACTAGCCCTGGACTGCGAGGAACCCTGGAAAACATTTTTAGGACTTAAATAGACCCTTATTGAAGAATAAATATCATTAGAAAGATCAAAGAAAAATTAAATAATTAGTACAAAGAAAAGTGAGAAATCGAAAATGCACAAAACCCAGATACTAAAAATCGGGAATGCAACCCGAACAGGGGCATTATGGTCATTTGACATCCCGAATTGTCTTTTGACCTAAATGTCCATTAAAAATAAATAATATTACACTTGGAAAATATAATGAAAAATTAAATTGAGGGTACCTAAAGTAAATAGCAAAAATTATGGGTTAATGTGGGATAAATGGGAGTTAAACTTATTATATGATATAAATTGAGTAAGTGCTCCACTATAGAATAAATTAAACATCAAATGGCAGGTGTAAGTCCACTATACCCATCAGATAGCTCATCTTCTCCATTTCCATTAAACATGCCGAATTGAAGGTGAGAGAAAACAACCATGGCCATTTTCTTCAAGCTCACTTAACACCCTCCATTTCATCTCTAAATACTTAGGTTCCTTCATGAAAAATGGTCTACACATCACAAGGAAGATATTGATACCAAATTTGAGAAGTTTGGTGAAGGTTTAATAAGTTACAATTAAAGGTAAGTTTACATTTTTGAGAATTCCTTTGTTAAACTTTATGTTCATGTTATGGGTGTTAGTTTTGTGAAGGAAATTTTAAAGTTTAAATAGTTATTGAGATAGCCATTTTTGGACAGCCATGGGGTCATGTATTTGATGAGATATTATGCATATAATTGATGAGAAATAATGTTGATCATGGTGATTTAATATCCTAGTGAATTATTTCACATATATATGGTGATTTATGCACTTGGATGGGAATTGGTAAATTGTAGGGCACTTTGATGTTGAAGGACAATTTTCGGCAGCTTGGGAACACTTGAATAATTGTATGTATTGATGGAAGTGTTGGCAGAATGTTGACATAGAAGAATTGATGAATGTGTATGTAAATTAGTAGTGGAAATTATATGTAATGATTAGGTGTATTTATGTACATATATTGCTAAATTTGGACTTTGTGGTTTAGGGTTGTATTTGATGTATTGAGAATGTTTGTATTCTGTCCAAATTGACCATAGTAAGAAGAGATAAATGAAAATGGAATGGTATAAAATCAGAATTAGGTATGGGGATTTAAAGTAGAGCAAGTTAAATGTGTGTTTGAATTGGGGTTTGAAAGGCATATAGAGGGCAGTGTGCAAATAGACCAATAAGTTTAAATGTGTAACCTCAATTGGTATGAGACCAATTGGAGGTGAAACTAGGCACCAAATGTGCCAACTTTCATTGAGAAAACATACCAAAATTCTGCTTGCAAAGTGACCTAAGAAAATGACCAATTCGGATTAGGTGCAATTAGGACCTGAAAAATGACCAATTGGGCAGCAGTGAGTGTTTAGGCCATAACTCACTCAAACCAGGTCCAATTGACCTGAAATTTTAACCAAGAATAGTTAAGACCCATACCTACAAGTCTTATGAAGACACCAAAGCCCAGAAATGACCATAAGCAAGTCAAACAACTTGCACAAGTTCGGGTCCAAAAACTGGCCGAACCAGAGTTGACCAAATTGACCTAAAATTGACCTAAATTGGTACCATTTGACCAGCAGTAGTATAATGACCATAACTTGGTCTACTTAACTCAGATTGACCTAAAATTTTGCACCGCGGTCCATAAGACATAGATCTACAAGTTTGTAGTTTTGACTGAAACCCGAAAATCGAGGGAACTAGGCCGTCCGGCTAGGTCAAACTAGTATCCCGAAATCCAGCAATTTGCAATAAAATGCAAGAGAACGCAATATACCTAGAATTGAGTTTGGTAACACGTACCAACCCTAAAACCCTATCGAATGTGACGTATAAAGGACACTAAAACCTAATTTACCTAAAACGCATCGAGGGTCGGTATATTAGGTGATTAAGCAAATAAAGGTATTCAGTGAATTGTTTATCGAACATTATCGTTAGAGGCAAATTAATTTAGTACTGAAACACTTCAAATTGTGTTTCTCAGTTAACAAGGACTCAGCAAAAGGGAAAGAAACACTGAGTCCAGACCAGGAGACAGTCATCAGAGGTTTGTGCACAACGGCTATTTCTTTTGAATTTTTCAATTGAAATGAATTATGACTATTGTATATTATTGTTTTAAATTGTGTTTGTGCACAGCTAGTTTTTAACTGATTTTGTTTTGAATACTTTATTTGATTAAATGACATATTTTTCTTATGTATTATGTTTAACAAGCATTGGATTTAATTCAATGATTATTAAAAATTGTTATAGTATGTATGAATTCAGCTTTGTGAAATAGTATTTCCACAAGTATTAAGCATTGTTATGGATTGAACAAATTATATTTTGGAAAATTGTGATAGAACATGTTTTGAATTGTGAAGGTAATTTTCATGGAAAAATGCAAATTTATTATTTGACTTTGAATCGAATTATATTGTGATTTATGCTCACTAAATGGATTGTAATATTGTTTTATATCTCACTATAGATGCTTGACTAGGTTATTACCCGTCTCTCTCATTTGTTGAGAAGACAATGGAGTTAGTTGTGTTTTGATTACCATGGTACGTGCACAGGCTTAGATTTTCCTCTGATGTGAGGTTAGATCTAAGTTTATTTTATCGTTATAGCCCTTGCGGAAGATTCATTATTGTGATGGTACTGTGCACGATGATTCGACCTCCCCGACCATAGGGAGTTAGAATCTGATTCGACCTCCCCGACCATAGGGAGTTAGAATCACATCGAATATGGCCCTTTCGGATTAGTCTTGCATATTAGTGAGATAAAGATTGATTTTTGAGATACAACATAGTTTTTGAGATACAAAATGATTTTTGAGATACAGAATGGCTTTTGAATGGTAAGGAATTATGATTTCAATTATGGTTTATGTATAATTGATTTTGTTGGAATTACTTAAATGGATAGTCATGATTTGATAAATTGAATTTTGTGATCAAAGTCATTTATACAAATGATTTACATTATTGGCAATGAATATTTTGAGTTTTGGAAATTGATGAGTGTTCAGATTTCCAAATTATTTACTGTAAATTTTGTCAATGTATATTGTACTATGTTTTAAATTATAGTTGTGCACCACTGAGTTCACCACTCAGCGATAGCTTTGTATGCTGTCGCAGGTAAGAAGAGCATAGAGCAGTGAGTAAATTTCCTTGAAGATACATTCAGATCAGCTCCAGGTATATCATAGATATACCCATGTACATAGGTTTTGATGTATGCATGTAATAATATGTATGTAAATTATTTGAGCAGTTGTAAATTAAAATTGTACATTGAAGTTGTAAAGTGAATTATGAATTATTTTGACTTGTAAAATTTGTATTATATTTCCTTTATTTCATCCTTTGAAAATACTGAAAAATTGTTGTGGATTGAGTTGAGAAAAATATTGTGTTGAATTTTGTTAGAGTTGATATTTGGAAAAATATTGAAGTGCTTTTTACAGGTTTTCTGAAGAACTGTTTTATCCAAAATACAGATGACATTCTGCCAAAATTTTTACAGAAAATTTCTAATGGTCCAAATGAGTTAGCTGTTTCACTTCAGTTCACAAAAGTTTTTAACACCTGTAAATAGTGCTCACCACTGTAAAAGAAGTAAGAAAAGTTTTTAAAATCCCTTGTAGTGTATTTAATGGGTTATCAGTAGACGGAGTTGGTAATTCATTAGGTATACTACGGGATCATGTTATGCCTTACAGAGGGGTAGGGTGTGACAAGGGGTGTCACAAATGAGGTGAATAGTGACACCAAAACTTAAAATGCACAAATTGAAGAATTTAAAAGTTTCAAATGCCCTAGTATATCTAACATGATTGGTTTGGATAGTTTGGCATGCCAATAGGGTTCAGTTAGCAGTACTGCACATGGCAATATGCCATTCTGTGATTTCATGGCTTTTAGCCATTCTGACTTTGCATGGAGAATTGGCCTTGTGCCTGAGATTATTTACAGCTTGGTAGCTGTTCTGTTGCACACCGGAAGATACATACGTGACCGATGGTGTGACGGCCCGAGGTACTAGATACCCAGTGCCAGTTTACCCGTTATCTAGTCCAGTCGTCTAGTGTAGGTTACTTGGGGCAACCAAATGAATAAAAGTAAATAAAGTAAATGATATACAAATACCAAACAAATAAAACGTACACATTCACTACACATTTAATTTCTTGCTATTTTCTTTTATTATATTATTGCACCACTAAGCATTATTGCTTAGAGCGTTGCTTTTGCCACGCGTAGGTACTGGAGATATGCATCATGAGCCCAGAGACCACAGATCGGGTGAGTCCATCCCGCAGACTCTGCACAAAGTGTCCGTGTCACCTCAACTGCAAAGGCATTGGTAGGAAACTAGGTGTCATTTTAACATTTTGTAACTAAATTTTGATTTTCTCATATGTAATTAAACTTGTGTAATGTATATTGAGGTTTATGTAAATTATGAAAATTGTATTTGTGAATGGAAAAGTAAATGGTTATTTATGAAATATATGTGATCATCACATGTGATGGATGGTTGAGAATTGAAATTGAAATGTGAGATCTTGATATTGAGTTTTGTGATGATATTGGAGTTGAGAATGAATGAATTTGTTTATTGGAAGTGTTTTTCACAGGTTCCGAAGAACTGTTTTCTCCATTTTTAGCCAGATCACGGATTTTCTTTAAACTTTACGGAACCTCAAATAAATTATGATTTCAATAAATGACTTAAATGAGTTATATTTTATAAGTTATATTCAAAATTATGATGAAAATTAATTAGGGTATATTAGAGTGTGCCGGTACACCGTGTGGCATTACTTACTCGGGTATACTGTACACGGGTACGGGGTGTCACAAATAGAGTTAGAATTGCAGATCAAATGGATATGGATCCATCTAGTCAACCTATACCTATTGATGAAACATCTACAGCTATTCCTCGCAGATCAACCAAGATATCTCACCCACCAATGAGATATGGTTTTCTTCATGAAGAAGAATAAGAGTTGTCTACTCATGAAGAAGTAGATCATGGAGATGATCCACTTACCTATGAAGAAGCTATATCAGATATAGACTCTTCAAAATGGATTGATGCTATGAAATCCGAGATTGATTCCATGTATAAGAATCAAGTTTGAGATCTTATTAACCCACCTGAAGGTATTGTACCTATAGGGAACAAATGAGTTTTCAAGAAGAAAATTGGTTCTGATGGAAAGGTAGAGACCTATAAAGCAAGGCTAGTAGCGAAAGGGTTTCGCCAAAGGCAAGGAATCAACTATAAGGAGACTTTCTTGCATGTTGCCATGCTTAAATCAATTAGGATTCTATTAGCAATAGCTGCATACTATGATTATGAGATTTGGCAGATGGATGTCAAAACAGCTTTTCTCAATGGATACATTGAAGAAAACATTTTCATGGAATGGCCTAGGGTTTTGAATCCCAAAATGGTTCCAAGGTATGCAAGCTAAAGCGATCCATTTATGGGTTGAAACAAGCTTCGAGGAGTTGGAACATCCGTTTTGATGAAGCCATTAAGTCATTTGGTTTTATCAAAAATGAGGTTGAGCCATGTGTATATAAGAAGGTTAGTGATAGGGCTGTCACTTTCCTTGTCTTATATGTGGATGATATTTTATTGATAGGTAATGACACAGGAATGTTGACAACTGTAAAGGTATGGTTGTCAAATACATTCTCCATGAAAGACTCAGGGGAGGCAACCTATATTCTTGGGATTCACATCTATAGAGATAGAGCAAAAAGAATAATTGGTTTATCCCAAAGTCTATACTTAGAAAAGGTGTTAAAGAGGTTTAACGTGCTTGATTGTAACACCCCTAAGTTCGATAGTGCGTTCTACTGTTCCGGTGACCAATGTTGTCCGGACAGCTAGAATGCCTAGAACTACACTTCGATATGAGTGAGGAGACATTAAATAATGAAATACAAGAAAAGAAATATACAAGAAAAATAAAGGAAAAATAATAGTAAAGAAATGCAACTAAGTTAAGCGAGCCGAGAACCCTAGCGATGGGTGACCGCACCGGGAAGTCACGGCGTGGACCATTGACTAGCCCTGGACCGCGGGGAACCTTGGAAAATATTTTTAGGACTCGAATAAATATTTATTGAAGTATAAATATCATTAGAAATATTAAAGAAAAATTAAATAATTAGTACAAAGAAAAGTGAGAAATCGAAAAATGGACAAAACCCGGTGTTACCAAAAAATCGGTAATGCAACCCGGATAGGGGCATTGTGGTCATTTGACATCCCGAATTGTGTTTTGACCTAAATTTCCATTAAAAATAAATAATATTACACTTGGAAAATATAATGAAAATTTAATTTAGGGGTACCTAATGTAAGTAGCAAAAATGGAGAGTAAATGGTGTAATTATAAATTAAAACATATAATATAGTTTAATTAAGGTGAGTGGACCACTATGGATTAAATTAAATACTCAATGGGCAGGTGTACATCCACTAACCAATCTGCAAGTCATCTTCTTCAATTTAAAAGTTCCATTGCCGCATGAAAGCTTTCAAACCCTCCCATGGCCACCCACCTTCAAACCATTACAACTCCATGATCAAGCCATCTTTTCCCACACTTATCTTCATTAAAGTTTATCCCCACATCACAAGGAAGAGTTTGATACCAAAATCAAGAAGTTTAGTGAAGATTTGAGAAGTCTCATCCATAGGTAAGTTTGAGTTTTTGAATATTGCTTTGTTAAAGTTTGTAAGCATGTTATGGGTGTTTGATTTATGGAGGAATTTTTGAGTTTTGATGTTGAATGGGAATGTGCACTTTTGGCAGCCATGGAAGCACCTTGAAGGCAGTTTAATTGTACTTGTAAATGGTGAATTAAATAATTGATTAAATGTATATTGTGTAGGAAATTGTTTAGGTGATGTATACTTAGTATATGTAAAGGTGAAATGAAATTTAAAGCTTGGAAAGTAATGGAATGTAAGTGTACCATTGTGGCAGTTTGCTAACCCTTGAAGAATGCTGGAATTCATGCTTGGTTTATGGAATAATGATGTTAAAATGTGTTGATTGTTATGGCAGTTTGAGTGTGTGTAAGGTGGTGTGAAGTGGGACATGCAAATGAGCATAAAAAGGTGATTGAATTGTTGTAAATTGGATTGAAAAATTCTGCACTTGTTGGTGTATGTTGAATGTAATTGTAAGCTGCCAAAATGACCTATAATGTGTTGTGAATTATGTTTAGGTTGTGGTACAACCAGAATTGGTTTGAATGTTAAGTTTGGTGAGTGTTAAAAGTGATGCTTGATGTGTATGCAAGAATTTCAATAAGGCACTTTGAGTTTTAGGCCTATAACTTTAAGTGTGTGGCTCCAATTGGTATGAGACTAATTGGAGGTGAAACTAGGCACAAAATGTGCCAACTTTCATGAAGGAAGCTTGCCAAAATTCTGTTTGCAAGGTAGCTTGAAAAATGACCAAATCTGGATTAAGTGCAAATGAGACCTGAAAATTGACCATTTGGGCAGCAGTTAGTGTTTAGGTCATAACTCACTCAAAACAGGTCCAATTGACCTGAAATTTTAACCATGAATAGTTAAGACCCATATCTACAATTCTTATGAAGACACAAAAGCCCATAAATGACCATAAGTAAGTCAAACAGCTTGCACAAGTTCGGGTCCAAAAACTGGCCGAACCTAAAGTGACCTAAAGTGACCAATTTTGGTGCAATTTGACCAGCAATAGTAAAATGACCATAACTTGGTCTACATAACTCAGAATGACCTGAAATTTTGCCCCACGTGCAATAAGACATAGATCTACAAGTTTGTAGTTTTGACCGAAACCCAAAAACTGAGGGAACTAGGTGGTCCGGCTAGGTCAACTAGTATCCCGAAATCCAGCAAATCGCAAGAAAATGCAGTATACACGGAAATGAATTTGGTAACATGTACCAACCCTAAAAGACTATCGAATATGACATATTAATGACATATTAATGACATTAAAACCTAAATTACCTAGAATGTACCAAGGGTCGACATAGTAGGTTGACTAAGTGAATAAATGAATTCAGTGAATTAATTATCAAGCATTATCGTTAGAGACAGTTTAAATGAGTACTGAAACACTTCAAATTGTGTTTCTCAGTTAGCAAAGACTCAGGGAGGGGAAGGAAACACTGAGTCAGAGCCAAGAGACAGTTATCAGAGGTTTGTGCACAATAAGTATTTCTTTTGAATTTTTCAATTGAAATAAATTACGATTATTTATATGTTATTGTTTTAAATTGTGTTTGTGCACAATAATTATTTCTTTTGAATTTTTCAATTGAAATAAATTATGATTAATTGTATGTTATTGTTTTAAATTGTATTTGTGCATAATAAGTATTTCTTCTGAATTTTTCAATTGAAATAAATTATGATTATTTCTATGTTATTATTTTAAATTGTCTTTGTGCACAATAAGTTTGACTTCTCATTTTCTACTTAAAAATTTAATTCAACATTATAGTTTTAAATTGTGTCCGTGCACAATACTTTTATATTCACTGCTTTTACTAGCAAATTTATGTAGAGAAATGAGTTATGAATAAGTTTTGATTGCTTTGGTTTTGGGAATATTATTTGGAACTTATTGTATTGCTAACTTTGCAAATGGAAATTTTGAGATAAAATGTGATTTATGGTTTGTATGAAATATTGTGATTTGAAATTGTTTTTATTCACATTTGGCATGACACTATTGATATATTCCTCCCTCTTTGACTTATCAGTCTGGGGTGAGTGTGATTATATTCCTCCCTCTTTGACTTGACAGTCTGAGGTGAGTGTGGATGAGTACTCATTATATAGCTAGCTTCCTCCCTCATTGATTTCGATTATTGGGGTGAGTGTGTCTTGTCGTGGTGTACAACACGGCATGTGTGGACAAAATTGTGTTATGGCCTAAATTATGTTATCGATTGGCAACATTGTGTTACTCAGTTATTTGATCAAATTTGTGTTAGATGAATTTTGTAAATTGTGAAATGGAATTGTGAATCATTTGATTTGTGAACTGCCAATAAAAGATTTATATATCACATTTCAAATTGTTATTGTGCACCACTGAGTAAATTTTACTCAGCGATAGCTTTTCATTGCTGTCGCAGGTAGACAGACTGACAGGGTAGCAGACTAGGCTGCTAATACTACATTGAGAGATCATCGGGTATATTGAGTATACCATATTCTGCATTTTATATTGTAATGTATGTTTACTGTATGTATATAGTGTTCTTGGTTTTTGAGCAGTTGTAAATTAAAATTGTACATTAAAGTTGTAAAGTAAATTATGAGTTATTTTGACTTGTAAAAAAAAATTGTATTATATTTCTTGTATCTCAGTCTTTGAAAAATTACTATGGATTTGAGTTGAGAAATATGTTGTGTTGAGAAACATGTTGGAGTTGAGATTTGGAAATATATATTGAAGTGTTTTTTATAGGTTTTTCTGAAGAACTGTTTTATCCAAAATATAGATGGCACTCTGCCAAAATTTTTATAGAAATTCCAAATAATTCAAATGTGTTAGTTCTATCACTTCAGTTCAAAAAGGTTTGTAACACCTGTAAATAGTGCTCACCACTGTAAAAGAAGTAAGAAAAGTTTTTAAAATCCCTTGTAGTGTATTTAATGGGTTATCAGTAGACGGAGTTGGTAATTCATTAGGTACACTACAGGATCATGTTATGCCTTACAGAGGGGTAGGGTGTGACATTGATTCTAAGAGAGGATTGTTACTAGTGAGACTTGGTATCCACCTTTTTAAAGAGATGTCTTTAAAGACACCTGAAGAAAGAGATAAAATGGCCAGGATTCCATATGCTTCAGCTATTGGAAGTTTGATGTATGCAATGTTTTGTACTAGGCCGGATATAACATATGCTATTAGTTTGACTAGAAGGTATCAATCCAATCTAGGTTTGGAACACTGGATAGCTGTCAAGAATATCCTTAAGTACTTTAGAAGAACTAAGGATTTATTCTTGATATATGGAGGTGGTGACCTGCAATTGGATGGTTATACTAATTCTGATTTCCAATTAGATATCAATGATAGAAAGTCTACCTATAGGTATGTGTTCATTTATAATGGAGGTGTAGTCAGTTGGAAGAGTTCCAAATAGTGTACGACTTCAGATTCCACTATAGAGGCTAAGTATATTGCTGCATCAGATGCTGTAAAGGAAGCTTTTTAGATAAAGAATTTCGTGACAAAACTTGCAATAGTTCCTTCCATTAAGTCAGCAATTCCACTCCACTGTGACAATAATGGAGTAGTCATACAAGCTAAGGAACCTCAGTCTCACCAGAAGTCCAAACACATAGAAAAGCGCTACCACATTATCAAAGAGATAGTTGGGCGAGGCGATGTAGCTATGCAGAAAATAGCATCAGCTGAAAATCCAGCTGATCCATTCGGCTTATGTCACAA
This sequence comes from Hevea brasiliensis, assembly GCF_030052815.1. NCBI lineage: Eukaryota > Viridiplantae > Streptophyta > Magnoliopsida > Malpighiales > Euphorbiaceae > Hevea > Hevea brasiliensis. The sequence goes on along the minus strand of NC_079504.1, from coordinate 91,233,344 downwards.
ACTCAGTTAAACCGACATCTTGAGAAAATGGGTCTAAGATATTATAATAAATGGCTCTAGTACTAGTGGGAGATTGTTAGTAGTATGCCCTAGAGCATATCATTTAGTATGTATCTTGTACACATTTTATTAATAAAAAGGCATTTTCACTTTTCCATTTACATAATATACTTATATGTAATAAAAAAGGTCAATTGATATTTTGTTAGAAATTCTATTCTTAAGTTGTTAAGAATATGAGTGATAGTATTTCTAGCACAAAGTATCATAAATTGGTTCACAATTGAGGATACTTCACAATAAGGACATGACTTATCTAGAAAGATTGTAATCATGTTTGTTCCCAAGTTATTTATATGAGATGTAAATAAGATGGAATGGTGAGTTTCATGCCATATAACAAACATGATAGGCACTTATGGATGATAAGTAGGCCGAACCAGTGACATTTATGATAAGCACATGGAGTTTACTTTTATCAATGCATTGTCATAAATCATATTAGTGCATATAATCTTTAGACCTGAGACAGCACAATTATTTTAGATATGGGTGATTTGAGTTTGACACTGCTTTCATACTTGTACTGTGTATGGGTATATGGGCATGTGTTGGCTCCTATAAGTTATATATGGAGGTAGGTGTTGATTAAGATGGAATCTGTTACCCTAAGTAAATAGGGATAAAATCCTATGTTCATTTAATTATTCTTGATGTTTCAAGTTCCTGGCCAGGACAAATAGATTTAATCAGAAAAGAGTTTCTGATGAGAAAATCTTTTTAATCAAGAACTGGAATTAAAACAGAACATAATATTCATAGCAAATGGGGTTTGACATAAACCATGACTCCAGCTCGAATTGGGATTTTGTAACAGAGAGATTCTAGTGCATAGTAACATATGATTAAAGCTTCATTTAAGGTATTCCTTATTACTAATTGAGTGGCCATGGCATGCTATGCTAGGTGTTAACCATGGTCTATGAGGTGCATAAAATGATTTAGAGAAATCATTTACGGTAAGAAAGAGTTCTGACGATATTAAGAGTTAATATCATATCTCATTACCAATTAGTGATGAGCCTAGTGAGTCACACATATACACAAGTAATCACCAAGTTAAATGTGATTTAATTAACTACTTAAAAAGTTTAATTGATTAATTAAATAGGTTTGGTTTGCAATTAAATTGCAAAGTCCCTAGCATGGCTTGAAACCAAATCTAGGTTATTAGATGTATAATATAAGTTAAATTTATATTTAAAGTATTTAAATATGAATTTACTTATGAGAAATTAATTAATAGAGATTAATTAATTTATTCATATTTGATATAAATTGATTATAAGATGAGAGATAATTATTTTGAGTTGATAACTCAAAATTACAACACAAGGGTAATTTTGGTCATTTCACAGGGTGACATGTGACACCATGAGATGGTCACATATGGCACCATATAAGCTTGCCATTTGTCTTCCAATCATGTAAGATGATCAAAGTCAAGATTAAATCTAGCTTTGGCACTTGGCTTAATGTGATTAGGTCAATTAAAATTCTGGCCAATCAGAAGATGACATGTGGCAAGAGTTTTAAGTGATGACCTAATTATGTAATGTGATGTTATGAAAGAATAAAATAACAATCTGTTATTCTCTCATATGTGCCCCCACCTTTGAGCCTCTCTTCCTCTTTTCTTCTTCATCTCTCATCAATTCAAAGAGAATTGCCAATATTCTCTTGAATTAAAATTACTAGAAATCGTTTCTAGTGTCCTGTATACATCTACAACCTCTCTAAAGGAAAATCCCTATTTTCTAATTAGTTAGTAAGGCTTTAGAAGCTGTTCAAGTGGCTGCTATTGGTGATCTTGGTGTGGAAAATCTAGAGGGATAACATTTGGGGTTCTAGGTGCTTCACAAAGGTAACAAACACAACTACAGTGTATCAAAAGGTTAGTGCAAATGTTCTTGATTTAATCTAGGATTCTAATAAATTAATCTGTTAATTCTAAAATCTTAAACAGCAAACATAGATCTAAATACATATTAAAAGAGTTTTAATATGCAATTGAACATTGATATTGTGACAACCCTTACCCGTCTACAGTGTAGCTGAGCAAAATATACCACACAGTGTACCAGAACACTATATTTTATCTCAATTATTTTTATCCTTCCCTTAATTTATTTCTTTATGGTTATGAAGTGCAATTTGTGAAATTTGACTCATTTAAGTCATTTATCAAAATTATAAATTCATTTGAAGTTTCAAAAATTTTATAGAAAATCTGGCAGAGTACCAGCTAAAAATGAATAAAACAGTTCTTTGGAACCTGTGAAAAACACTTCTAATACATTTCCCATCATTCTCAAACTCCATTATATTAACATAATCTTAATATTTCTCAACCATTTCTCAAAAATTCTTCTATTTATCATTCATTCATTTCACATGATAATCATGTACAAATCATAAATAAATACTAAATTTTCATTTATAAACACAAATTACAAATATTTACATTAATACCAAAATATAGTACATGAGTTTCAACTATACATGAGAAAATAAAAGTTTAATTACAAAATACAAATAGCACAAAATACCAAAATGGGACCTAGTGTCCTACCAATGCACTATAGTCTGTGAGGTGACACGGACACTATATAGATCTGTATACAAGTTTCACCCAGTTTGCGGTTTGCTGGGCTCTCTGGCCAAATCTTCAGTACCTATGTTGTCACACCTTACCCCTCTATAAGGCATAACATGATCCCATAGAATACCTAATGAACTATTGAACTTTACCTACCAATAACTCATTAAGTACACTACAAGGGATTTTAAAACTATTTTCTTACATTTTGGAAGTGGTGAGTGTTTTGGTAGGAATTAAAAACATTTAATTGAAGTTTCAAAAATAGTAAAAATTTTTGTCTATTTTTATTTTTCTGCAAATTTTATAAAAATTTCGGCAGAGTGCCATTTGTATTTTGAGAAAACAGTTCTTCAAAGGCCTATAAAAACACTTCCAATAATTATTTCCACAACTCCCAACCTCCAAAAAATCTAAATTCAACTCAAAATTTTCAGATCAAACAATTTCAAAATAATTCCATTAACATTGCATTCAGTAAGGCTAATTTACATTCACAAGTTTAATTTACAGATATAAAATCTAAAAATAATACTATTACAGTTTATAAATACAACTGCTCAACTTTACATTAATACATATGAACAATATTTATTTACATCAAACTAAGTTACAATGGGTATAAAATAATACCCGTACAAAAAGATCAGCGAAGTCCTTGACAATTCAGTAGCTCACCCTGCTGCTTTTTCCTTGCTCTTATCTGCGACAGCAAAATAAGCTATCGCTAAGTGTAAAAATACTTAGTGGTGCACAATAAAAATTTGAAATGCAGTACATAAAACATTCATCAACAAATCACAATTTAAATATTTCACAATCAAATTTCACAAATTATCAAAACTCTTTATAGCACAATTTTAGTCAAATAATGTAATAAGCACAGTGTTGCCAATTCATAAATAACTTAAGCCATGATACAAAATTTCCGATCAATGTTGCGTTGTACACCACAACAAAGCGATCTACAACCCCACTAATCAAAATCAATGAGGGAGGTGGCTAGCTAGCTAATGAGTACTCATCCGATCTACAACCTCAACTAGTAAACCAAAGAGGGAGGAAAATAACCGATCTCAACCCCATAAATGTAGGAGGAATAATAAGGCACCGTCATGCTAAGTGTGAATCCAAAATCATTTTAAAGCAATTTATTCAAATATTGCATGCAAAATCAAATCAATTTCCAAAGTCACATTTTCATTCACAAAGTGGCAATACGAAAGTTCTTAAACTCATAATTAACACGAAAATTTCATAATGCATACTGAATCAAATTTTCAATGAGAAAATGCTTAAATAAGGTTTATTGTGCACAAACATGACGTGAGTTGCCTCTAGGCCTTGACTCAGTCTCTTAGACTTTTCGAGTCTTTTTTAGCTGAAATACGAAATTTATAGTGTCTCAGTACCTTTGCCTCACAACAATTCCAATAATTAATTCATATATGTTCAATTCTAGCTCCAATATGCTTAAACTTACATTCTTGAAAATTTTCATGTTGAGGTTACTATTCATGATACTATTCAAGTCAAATTATTGACTTTCTTATGCTTAAAAGGTATGGGAACTCCAACTATACTCACATACCACATTTTGGGTACCAATTTTGTTGGTTTTGGTTGTTTTCTCAAAACTTAAGTCTTTTAGGCAAATTTGCAAATTTTCAGTTTTGGTGCCCTATTTTGTACTATTCCATTGGTCATGTTACTATTAGAATTTAGCTAAGTTTTCTTCATAGAAATTGTTCCTTATTGTCTTAACTTTGTTTCCATTTTTGAATCACTACATTTGGAGTTTTTTAGCTCAAGTTATAGCCATTTGAATCATGGATGCCGGATTGGTCTAACCCAGATTTATGGGCAAATTTCTAGGTTCTAGCAGTTTTAGGTCACCAAATTTGGGTGACTAAATGACTTAGTTCAGGGCAAAATTTGGATTTGTTTTCTTCATAAAAGTTGTAGGGCTATGTCTCAACTTTCTGCTGGTAAAATTTCAGGTCATTTAGACATGCCTAGCCCAAGTTATGGCTAAATGAACAAATACTGTTCATTTGGTCATTTTTGTACAGGGCAGAATACCTAAATCCGGATTTGGTCAATTTGTTCACTAGGTTTTAGTCACTTTCTGGGCATGATTCCTAAATGAAAAATGTGTCACTTTGTGTCTATTTTCATACCCAATTGGCCTCACACCAATTGGGTTGGTAAATTTTCAGTTTTGGTCCCTGAAAGAGACCTTGGTCCTACTACCTGTAGAATGCCCCTAACCAATCCGAATTTCCACTTGATTCCCACACTTCCAACATACCACAATCAGTCACATATGACCATTTTTCAGCTCAAACTAGGCTAAACACACCATTTGACCAATTCTCAAAATTTTGTCTCCCAAACCCTACGTCCAAAACCCTAACTTTGCTACTTGACTTAATTATTGAAATTGAAATGTATACACATTACCTACACACTCATTTAAGCTTACATACACTTTTAATTTAATCGAAACACATTATATTCTCATAAATCTATGGCTGGCCAAAATTACATATAGTCCTCCAAAGATGTTTTCTTTTCATTTTAAATATATTCTAGGTTAATTGAACTAAGAACATAAACATTTAACTAAAATATTCAAGTTTAGATTACTAACCTCACTTTGACTTTCAAATTTCTCAAATCTTCAATTTTCTTCCTTTTCTTTATCCTCCAATCTTCTTTTCTACTTGAGTTAGCAAGGTTTAATGGGGATTTTGGGGACAAAGTGAGGTTTTGAAAGCTTTGATCAAGCTTCCATTGGTGTTGCTTTAATGGTGAGAACGGGAGAGGTGGGGCGGCTTGGAGTAAGAGAAGAAGAAGATGCAAATTATTATTTTTTTCTTTTCTTTTATATATTTTTAAAGCTTTTAGTAAGATAAAAAAAAATATCCTAAAATTTTAAATTTTAATTATTAAGTTTATTGCATCATGCATAATGTCATGCATGATGTAATAAATTTTTAACTTTTTCTTTTTCTTTCTTTTTATTTTTCCATTAGTTTTTTAATTTAATTCCCAATTCCAAAATTTTTTTTTCTCCGATTTTATTTGACATTCAGATTAGGAGTGAGCTCCAGGGATCAATTGACCAAATTGCCCCTCGCCAGTTCGACCCGATTTGCAAATAATTGCATATTTCTTCCAGATCCCTGACCTAATTATTTGACCGGCTTAACAATTTTTTTTCATGATTTTCTATTTTCCACTGTGTTCACAATAGTCCTAAGGACCGCGACATCACATGTTACAGTTCAAAATTTGAGTTTAAATCGACCTCGCAGTCCTTCCCAAGAAAGGTTACCCATCGCTGTGACTCTCGGCTCATTTAACTTCTCATGTTCTGTTTTTCTTATTTATACTTAACCAATTAACAATTACTAATTATTTGTGTTCAGGGCTTATCTAGTTGTCTTAAGTGTGGTCCTAATCCTAATAATTATCCGGATCGACACCGGTCGCCGAAATAGTAAAATATACCAGGCTATGCAAATAGGGGTGTAATAATTCTCCCCCCCCCCCTTAAAATAAATTTCGTCTCAAAATTTTACCTGGTATCAATTTCTGAACAGCTGTGGGTGCTGTCTCCTTATGTCCTCCTCTCGTTCCTAAGTTGCCTTCTGGCCTGAATGATGGTTCCACAACATTTTTACCAATGGTATCTGCTTGTTCCATAGCTGTTTTACCTCATAAGCCAGAATCTCTATGGGTTCTTCTTCATATGTGAGGTCTGGATTCACTTTAATTTCTTCTACCGGTAGTATATGAGATGGGTCTGATTGATACCTCCTCAACATGGACACATGGAAGACGTTATGTATCTTCTCTAACTCTAGAGGTAGTGCCAAACGATATGCCAAAGGAGCCACTCTTTCCAGACCTCATATAGCTCGATGAAACGAGGACTCAGTTTCCCCTTTCTGCCGAATCTCATAATTTTCTTCCAAGGAAAAACCTTGAGGAATACTTTCTCACCCACTTTATACTCAATATCTCTTCTCTTCAAATTAATATAGGACTTCTGACGGTCTGATGTAGCCTTGAGTCGGTCTCTGATTAATGTGATTTTCTCTTTAGTTTGTTGAACAATTTCTGGCCCAATCATCTTCCTTTCACCTGCTTCATCCCAACACAACGGGTTTCTACATTTTCTGCCATACAAAGCTTCATATGGAGGCATCCCAATGCTTGATTGTTAGCTATTGTTGTAAGCAAACTCAATCAAAGGCAAGTGTGTGTCCCAACTGCCCTTAAACTCAATCACACAAGCCCGTAGCATGTCCTCCAAGATCTGAATTACCCTCTCAGACTAGCCATCTGTCTGTGGGTGAAATGCCGTGCTGAAGTTCAATCTAGTTCCCAGGGCTCTCTGAAGACTACCCCAGAATCTAGAAGTGAACCTAGGATCTCTGTTAGATATGATGGACACTGGCACTCCATGCAGTCTTACTATCTCATCAATGTACAACTTAGCCAATCTTTCTAAACTGTTGTCCATCCTGACTGGCAAAAAATGAGCAAACTTGGTTAGTCTGTCAACAATGACCCATACTGCATCATGACTCTTCTGTGTCCTCGGAAGTCCCATCACAAAATCCATTGTTATTCTCTCCCATTTCTATTCTGGTAATGATAGTGGATGTAATAAACCAGTGGATACTTGGTTTTCTACCTTCACTTGCTGACAAGTTAGGCATTTGGAAACAAATTCTGCCACATCTCTTTTTATACCCATCCACCAGTAGTGCTCCTTTAGCCCACTATACATTTTTGTACCACTAGGGTGTATGGCAAAAAGAGACTCATGTGCTTCCTTCAAAATGATCTACCTCAAATCAACCTCATTAGGAACACACATTCTGCCCTGGTGTAGCAGTAGACTATCATCTCTTATTGAGAATTCTGGTTTCTAGCCCTGCTAGACTTCTTCCAACAGCTTCTGATACTTTTGATCATTCTGAGCAGCCATTCTGATCTGATCAATCAACACTGGCTGTACATGCCATGCAACTGCTGTCTGCCCCTCATCATTAATCTCTAAGCTGGCATGTAATGATCTCAACTCATGTACCATAGACAAAGGAGTAACCCGTAGACTTGCTGACTTAAGGTGTCAGCCACAACATTAGCTTTCCCTGGTTGATAGTCTATCAGACAATCATAATCTTTTATCAACTCTAACCATCTCCTCTATCTTAAATTCAACTCCTTCTAAGTGCCCAGATACTTCAAACTCTTATGATCTGTGTAGATGTAGCACTTCTCCCCATACAAATAGTGTCTCCAGATCTTAAGAGCTAACACAATAGCTACAAGCTCCAAGTCATGTGTTGGATAATTCCTCTCATGCGGTTTTAGCTGGCGTGATACGTAAGCAATGACATTTTGATCTTGCATCAATACATAGTGTAACCCATTGTGAGAAGCATCAATATAAACTGTATATTCTTTACCTGGTATAGGTAAAGTCAGGACTGGAGCCTCAGTCAAACACCTCTTCAATTCATCAAAACTCTGCTAGCATTTATCCATCCACTGAAATTTCACATCTTTCCTAAGCAGTTTGATCAATGGAGATGCCAACATGGAAAATCCTTTCACAAATCGGCAGTAGTATCCAACTAACCCTAGAAAACTGCGAATCTCTGTGATATTTTTGGGTGGCTTCCAATTAAGGACAGTTTCTATCTTGCTAGGATCTACCTTAATACCTTTTACTGATACTATGTGCCCCAAAAAGGATATGTCCTTCAGCCAAAATTCACACTTTGACAATTTGGCGTATAGTTGTTTCACCCTCAAAGTTTGTACTACAATTCGCAGATGTCTATCATGCTCTTCTGCACTCCTCGAATAAACAAATATATCATCCATAAAGACAACTACAAACTGGTCGAGGTATGGTCTGAAGATAGTGTTCATCAGATCCATAAAAGCAATCGAAGCATTAGTTAACCCGAATGGCATAACCAAGAACTCATAATGACCATAGCGGGTTCTAAAGGCAGTTTAAGGAATACTCTGCTCTTGTACTTTCAACTGATAATAACCTGATCTCAGGTCAATTTTGGAGAACACAGCTGCACCCCTCAACTGATCAAACAAGTTATCAATGCGGGGCAATGGATATCTATTCTTTATTGTCACCTTATTCAACTGCCGATAGTCAATGCATAACAGGAGAGTGCCATCCTTCTTCTTTATAAACAACACTGGCGCTCCCCAAGGTGACACACTAGGGCAGATGAAGCACTTGTCAAGCAGCTCTTGCAACTGCACTTTCAATTCTTTTAGTTTTACTAGTGCCATTCTATATGGTGTTATGGAGATTGGGTCCACACCAGGCATAGCATCAATTTCAAATTGCACCTATCTTTCCAGAGGTAATCCTAACAACTCATTAGGGAACACATCCGGAAAGTCACATACTGTGGGGATGTCTCTCAATGCTGGACTACCCACTTGGGTGTCTATCACATGTGCCAAGTATGCCTCACACCCCTTCCAAATCATTTTTCTGGCCAGTGTAGCTAAAATGATGTTTGATGGCAATAACTACCTCTCCCCATGTATTACTACATCACCATACTGAGGGAGACCAAAAGTGACTATCTTCAGTCTACAGTCAATCATTGCATGATGCCTGGCTAACCAATCCATGCCTAAGATAATGTCATAATCTCTGAAGAGCATTTCAATCAAATTAGATAAAAAAGTGTGTCCTTGGATCACTAGAGGACAATTCCTATATAGTCTATTTACCCTAACCTCCTGGCCTAATGGACTAGTTACTAACACATCATAGTCCATTGGTGCACACTGAATAACAGTAGAACACATCACACTAGCACTGGCATATGAATGTGTAGAGCTAGGATCAAACAACACATATACATCTTGGTCAAGGATGGAGAAAATACCAGCTACTACGTCTGATGTTTCAGCCTCCTCCCTCTGACGCATTGTATGCACTCTGACTGGTGCGCCACTGGGTACTGGCTGGTTAACAGTGCTTTGACTTCCAGGAGTATTACCAGGACCCCTACCTCTGCCTCTACATCTACCAGCTGGCTATGACCCTCTAGGTGTAGAGACTTGGGCTGATCCCTCAGATGTCGTAGAAGGTCCAGATCGGCGTAGACTAGTACAATCCTTAGCAAAATGTCCACTCCCTCCATAGTTAAAACATGCACCTGTGGCCTTGAAACACACCCCATCGTGTGTTCTACCACAAGTCTCACACTGCCGAACTGATAAGGCTCCTTGAGATGCCTGCTGGGTCTGCTGACCAGACCGGGGTGGTCTTTGGCCAGAGAATCTGCCTCTGCCAGATCTGTGACAGCTGGATCCCCTAAACTGTTTCCTCTTCCCTGAACCACTTGTAAGTGCTTGACCAGTAGCCTTTTCAGTCTTCTCTTTCTCTTTTATACCCTTATTAACAACCCCTTTTAGTTCTATCATTTCTAGTTCCAGGGCCTGTGAGATCAACTCAGAGAAATTCTGATGTCGGAAACCTACAACATGCATTCTTAAGCTATGCCTCAACCCAACCTCAAACCTCTTACATCTATTGCTGTGGGTGGAGACTAAGCTTCCAGCATAATAACTTCGCCTTGAAAAGTCTCGTTCATACTCTGCTATTATTCTGTCTACTTATTTCAAACTCAGGAATTCTTATAACTTCATATCCACATATGCATCAGGGACCCACTTCTGTCGAAACTCCCTCAAAAAGTCTGACTAGGTCAACACAGGTAGCTCAACCAGGCTGTTAGGGGATGGTCTCCCACCATTCATATGCATCCCCTTGCAATAGAAAAACAGAGTACTCAAACTTCAGCTCTTCTACACACTATAGCTTTCTGAAAACCCCTTCCATTCTCTCTAACCACTGTTCTGCCTCCAGTGGATCCACAGTGCTCTTAAACTCGCTGGCTCCAAATTTCATTAATTTTTCATATTGGCGAGTCGAGGGCTGTGGTTGTGCTGCAGGTGCTTGCATCTGAGCTTGGGGTGGCACATTTCCCACCATTTGTTGGAAAAACGCAGCCATCTGCTGTGCAAACTGAGCAGGTGCTTGCTGGAGTAGGAGCTGAAGTGGCTGACCCACTCACGTTCTGGAGTGCTGGGGCTTCCCTTTGGACCTCAGCCTCGACAGATTGCTCCACAGAATGATCTCCCTCTTCCATTCCATTTCCCAAAATTTTCTACTTCCTGAGATCAAACACAGGGAGGTTGACCTTCGTTAGGGCATATTCAAGATATAAATATATCATATGTATCAGTTAAAGACACATGAGCAGTTATACAAATCCCCCTGAATTGGGAAGAGGTAAAGATGTCCCTTCACACACTGAACACTCACACGATGTCCTCACACACTTCAGCCCTATACCCGGGCTTTCTTACCCTTTTAGGAAAGTAGGAGGGGGTCATGTAGCGGTACCCGTTGGTTCTACCCCGTTAGTATCCGTGAAGGCTTCTGCTCAAATTGAAACTCGTTCTATTCACTGTGATATTCGTGGAATTTTCCCGACAATATCATGGGGATAGAATGAGGCTCTACTGTTTACAGTAGGGGCAGTTTGGGAACCTGTGGCTCTTAGAAAACTAGATCCTGAGCTAAACTATCACTATAGCTGGAAGCCGTAGTAAGCTACCTTATAAGATAGAACTATCCAATTAGGTAGCACTCATCCAGTATCAGAAGTCTCCCTATCCTAGGACAAAAGGGGCATACTTACTCTTACCCTATTCTGTTTATTCTATTTTGTTCTTATTTTTAAGGGTAATCTTGAATCATATTGTTAAGAAAACCTACACATTTTCCTACTTTGATAAATGTGTAGGTACCACTCTGCCAACAATATAATACAAGATTACCTGAATTTATCCTGCTAACGAGTTTTTCCGCAGGCATCACCAAACCAAAGGTCTGTAAAAAGGATAGGCATCATTTTTATCATGGCATCCTCGAGTCGGTCGGCAGAAGAAGCTCAGAATGCTAAACTTTGGTCCAAATCAGCTCATACTCCAGTACCCCCTCAAAATGATGTTTCCAAGGCACGTGCTAGCTTACTACTCCCATTTTTCTTTTTTTCTTTTTTTTTCAAATGAAGAGCATTGTAAGGAGTAAAACAAGCAAAACAAGCGGAACAGTTAGTAGGAATAAACAAAAATTAACACATAAAATATTATCGGGTGAGCCCACCTAACTATAATTTGATTGAAAAATTAAATCTACTTTTGGACCTCTAGACCGAGGTTGAGTTGGAATACTTCCCCAGTGGAGTCGCCAAGCTGTCGCAAGGTGTTTTGCGGTCGCCTGAACGAACCCTCACCGAAGTGGAAAAGAATGAGGAGTCGCCACTTTAGTTTTGAGGGAAACTAAAGAAAACCATTTGTGAAGATAAATTGAAATAAAACCGCTTCAAAACAGAGATTCTAAGTTCGGGGTCCGTAAACGGGTGGGGAAGGTGTTAGGCACCCCACTTCGTCCCTTAATTAGGGTAAGTAGATTTAACTTCGCACTCTTTATAAATTAGTTAGGAGGACTTGAATGGAAATGTTAATCCTTTTGACAAAAGGAATATTCGATTTTTCACTAATTCGGATTACCCAAATACATAAGTAAATGAGACAACCTTAGTGAGTTACTATTGTATGTTAGTTTTGTTTGAAGGGTTATTTTATTAGAATCCAATTTTTGAAATTGGATGAGAACTCACCTCCGATCTCTTTTAAATATTTATTTAAATTTTAGATTGAGAACCGGATAAGAACTCTCCTCCGATTTCTTTTAATATTCATTTAAATTTTAGGTTGAGAACCGGATAAGAACTCTCCTCCGATCTCTTTTAATATTTATTAAAATTTTTAAGCTTGAGAATAGGATAATAACCCTTCTCCGATCTCTTTTAATATTTATTAAAATTTTTAATCTTGAGAACCGGATAAGAACCCTCCTCCGATCTCTTTTAAAATATTAAAATTTTTAAGCTTGAGAACCGGATAAGAGCCCTCCTTCGATCTCCTTTAAGATATTTGTTAAAATTTTTTATTGAGAATCGGATAAGAACCCTCCTCCGACCTCTTTTAATTAAATGGTAGTCGGATAAGGATTTTTCGATCTCTCTAAATTTTACCTATCGATAGGGCCTAAGGCTAAGGGTTCTGATGTTCAAAGGTGTCAGGGGGTCTGCGCAAGACTTCTTTAACTTATTGGTACCTTAGGACTGGCAGGGGATGCCAAACCGAATCCTCCGACCTTCCTATATGGTCGCTTCACCAAAGATTTTTGGTAGCCGATCTATTCCATTTAGTTATCCAGGGTTTGGTTTTACTCTGTCTTATAACGTCTTGCCCTATGACCTACTGAGTCATTCTAGTGACTCAGCTTTACCATTTTCCAGGCTTATTATTCAGACCTTTCATTATTTCAAAAGGACTCTTAAGTTGCCGTTACCCACATCTCATCCAACCACTTATGTATCGCTTGGAACTAGATGACTTATGCTCAGAAATGATAAAGATTAACAAAGGTATCAACACGGGAATAAACTAGAGCATAACCTTTCTCTGTATCTTTCTAGCGTGATATGAACTTAAAGAAAATAACATACGTAAAGAAAGAAGAATGGAAATGCGTAAAACAAGAACTAAACTTAATAAAATGGCAACATGAATACTGACCTGTAAGGAGTCGATTCTAGTGAACTAACCAAGAATCACAAAACGCAATAAGATTGCAAGTTGATAGCTGGGAGACCAAGGTTCGCCTTGGAACAAAGAGTGCTTCACTAAATGCAATCGAGTCAGAATTATACCCGAGTTTAAATGAGATTGAGCATGGGCGATGAAAGTGAAAATAAAGATAACAAGGAACTGAAAAAAAAAATGTGAACGCTACGGGATAATGAACGAGCTGAAAATAGAGAGTTTCAGTGTTCAAAATCTTTTAAGAAAACACTTCAGAAAACTGGTTCCAAAAGTTCTTCTTATGAAAGCAGAGTAACGATTTGAATTAAATTTCAGAGTTCTTCCACTATAGTAACTTCCTCCTTTTTTGTCCGTCCCTTAAACAGTTTTTCATGTAGGTATTTATAGGGACCGGGTGTTCCCCTTGAAGGGTCAGGATCTATCTTGAGGGAGATGGAGGGTTAAGATTTCAAAGGACATAATCCTAAGCTCAAGAATTAAAGAGAATCACAATAGACGGCCGAGATCCACTTCAGAATATTTGTCTTTTTCCTCCTCTAATCTGACGGTCCCAAATTCTCTTGTCCGGGGCGATCCAAGGGCTAGGAGTGAAAGGCGCTAGTTTTATCGTCTTCTTCTTTGATCCAAGGGCCTTGGGTTCGTCCTTACAAGTTGGATCAATGGTGGAGATTGGGAGGTACAGCGCTGTCATGACATATTCTGGCACCTGTCAGTAATGCGGGCGATTCTGGGGCGTGCGGTTGAGATTTTACCTGCAACGCTTTAACTACCTCAGCTCTGATCATGGCGACGGCGGTAGGCGCCTTATTCTTTTTGTTTTCTGCTCTCTATTCCTTTCCGATCTTCTTAACATGATCCTACTCCGATCTTTCATACCGGTCTCCCCTCTTCCGATCTCTATTATTCCAATATTTCCCTTAATCAGGCCCGGTCCGGTCAAAGCATTAATTCCCCTCGATTCCCGAAGTGTCCGCTTCGTTTTCTGCTTAGCAATAAATGCTCGATTTTCCCCTATATATACCCCTGACAGAAGAGACTTTCCTTATTCGATTTTTCTCTCTTCCTTCTTACTTCTGTTCTATTTGCTCGTGATAGTTCCGGCCATGATTGTGGCTGTTGATCCCTTCCCGATGGACCTCTTTATTCCCCGACTGAAAATTTACGACCCCGGTGATCAAATAATCGTGATAACCTTATCTGATGATGGTGAGAGAACTAGACCAATTAACCGATCTGGATCGCGGACCTCGATCGTCCCGATCTCGAGTCGTTCGACCGGTATAATCGGCGAACCGATTTCGGCCGAGAAGACTGCTAATGTTCTGCCAACCCTTGGCGGTTGCTCTTCCAAGTTTATTCGGCTTCTCACCACATTGGGTGTTCCGACAGCGGCTTTCCTCCACATTGGGTGTTCTGACAGCGGCTCGGTTCCGGTCGATGACATCCTTTGGATTAGTCACAATGTGGGCTTTGACATAAGCCCTTTAGATGGGATGTTCCACCGGTCTCTGAGATCGCCCAAATGATGTATTTTATTTTCAATGTAGTCCGATCTCTAGAGATCACCGAAATGATGTAATCCAATTTTAGTATAATCCGATCCCTAGAGATCGCCCAAATGATGTAATCCGATCTTTTGGAAATAAAGATTTTATTTTGTCGATTATCATCTTATTATTATTGCATTAATTATTTTTCGATCTTTTATGTGATTATCCGATCTGATTCTTCATTTGAATGACACTTATCCGATCCGTAACTCAAAACACCTTGATCTGCCGCTCTATAATTAACCGATCTCTTCATGGAATCTTGGGAATATTCGTGAGACGTGTCAGAACAGTTGGCGAGTCCCGCTAACCGATGCAGTGCCTGGAACATCGTGAGCATTAAATGCTCGGACAAGTATAAATAGGGGTGGGGTTAGCCAATTGCTCCCGTATGTCATTTTCAGTCTCTCGCTCACAACTTCAAAATTCTCTCGTTTTCTCAAGCTCTTTCGACTCCGATCAAGCTCCGGTAAGGGTTTTGATCCTTCTTTTAGTTTAAATTCTTTATTTCCTTTGAAAATGAGCGGCGCCGGAGGTTAGAGAGCGGCGAGCCCTCCTTCCATCCAGTTCCCGTGGTCATCTGATGAAGTAGAGGTGGTCGGGCCAAGCGCGCGACCTGAACCTCCTAGAGTCTCCGTTCCAGCTCGGGAACAAGTGACATCATCAAGGCATGCGCCTTCTTCAGGGAAAGAGAATCTTTCCATGGACGAGCTGCCATCGGTCCTTCAAGAAACCGATCTGCAGTCATTTAGCCAGGAGTACAACATTGAGCTCGATTCATATGAACTTATCCGGTGTCACGGCGATCTCCGGGCCGATCATTTCTTCGAAGAGAACGACATGATTATGGTATACGAAGAACAGTTGAAAGCCGGGCTGCGGTTCCCTCTTGACGACTTCTTTAAGGAAGTCTTAAAATTTTTCCAAGTGTGCATAGCTCAAGTTCACCCGAACTCGTGGCGGATCTTAGTAGCCTTCCGAGGCCTCTGCCGAGCTAAGGGATTCCGTCCTACGCCTAAAGTATTCGCTGAATTGCATAGGTTAACTCGTCAAAAGGACGACGAGTACTAGTTTTTCCAGGCGAAGCCACATTGCGGGCTCTTCACCAATCTGCCCTCCTCCCTGAAAAACTAGAAGAACCGCTTCTTTATTCTAAGGAGCAAAATTCCGAACGGCTTTGAGGGTTTCCCTCGTAGCTGGCTACACCAAGGCCCCTTAATTCCGAAGCGTCTCATGTTGAATAGGGAAGAGGGCGCAATGGTGATGGAGTTGAAGGAGTAGGCGTCCAGAGAGAAGTTCTCTTGCTTGGATGCAGTGACCGCTGAGCTGCACCATTGGACTATGGAATTGATTACCGGCAAAGATCGCGGGCTTCAGCTCTCTGACCTCGGCATCGGTATTTTCTACATCTCAGATCTCAGGACCTTAGCGATCTCACTGACCTCTTCTTTGTGCAGGTATGGCAAGCGGCAAAGCCTCCAAGGAGAGCCGGAAGCGAAAGAGGGAGATCTCCCGGAAGGTACGGGAGATGAAGCGGGCCGAGGAGATGCAGACACCACGTCATGAGCCCGGGGAAATACGAGAAGGCCCGTCTCAACCTTCAGGACCGCCGATCATAGAAATCGTCCGATCTCCCCCTCACCAGGAGGAGCCGCCTCCTCCTCCAGTTACTTCGGGCGCAGAAGGGGGTCCTTCCCAACAACAGGTGAGGCCCCTTTCCCGTGGCGCTCAAGTTCTGAGCCACTCGCTGGAGAAGAACCGGACTATTCGGGAGAACCCAGGTTTTGCTAAGGTATTGGGGTCCTCCATCTGCCTTCTGGAGGATCGGGACAGGCTGTCTCTGGATAGCCTTGATGATATCTTGACCAGATCTATGAGACTGAACGTTGAGTGTCTGGTGAACTAGCACATGGTCCAGGAGAAGGCGCATCGCCTGGGTAAAGAGGTCGAGAGGATAGGGCATGAAGCAGCTTCCCTCCGATCCCAACTATCATCCGCTCGGGACTACATATCTCAACTCGAGGAGCGAATGAAGTACTATGAGGACAAACTGGCCGAGTAAGCTCATGTTCTGGCTGAGAGAGATCATGCTCTTAAAGAAGTGCAAGCGCTCCGGGCCGATGAAGCTGCTCAACTCGCTCACCTTGCTGAGGAGCTCAAGGCGAAAGAAGAAGAGATGGTGACCGGAGTGGCAGGCGCTTATGTGAATGCTCACAGAGATCTCCTGGCCGAGCTCAAGAAGCGTTATCCCGAGGAGGACTTCTCTTGGATGGCTAACCTGGCTCCCGAGGATGAAGGTGAGGATAGCGAGGAAGAGGCTGAGGGTGAGAGAGAGGACGGATAAAATGTAGATCAGGCTGGGGGTGATCCTCCAGCTGAATAACTTGTACAAATTCTTGAAATGAAATGAGATGGAATGCCTCTTTTGTTCGATGAATGATTGTGATCGGAAAATTTCTAAATTATTTAAACACTTGATTGTCTGAGTATGTTGAAATAACTGAGTGATTATTAACCTAAGTGTGAGAGATCGGAAAACACAATGAGCATGAGACCGGTAGGGAACCAACGCTAAACGGGACTTGATTAAAATTAGAAATTTGGCTTGAACATTTAAGATCGGGATCATCATTAAACCGGAACGGAACCTTTGATTATTCTTAAACTTTTAAAAGGAGATCGGCAACAAAAATGGTAACAAAGATCTAGTGTCAGTTCAATTTCATTTGTCAATAGAGATCAGGAATATACTTGACTAGTCAGGAGATTCGACAATGGGTTTGAGAGATCGGTGAGTGATTTAATA
The DNA here is from genome assembly GCF_030052815.1 of Hevea brasiliensis. Lineage (NCBI taxonomy): Eukaryota > Viridiplantae > Streptophyta > Magnoliopsida > Malpighiales > Euphorbiaceae > Hevea > Hevea brasiliensis. Next base: position 91,215,574 of record NC_079504.1, on the reverse strand, counting down.
GACCGGTAAGGCTTTGACTGATGTGAGGACTTAGTATTGATTCAATTCCTTGTGAGGAGAGATCGGAAATGTGGTTAGCTGTCAAAGGGAGACTTAGTACTGGGGATCGATTTCAAAGTTTATTAATTCTGGGGATCGGCCAAAATATGGTGTCGACACTAAGTTATGGTGCTGAAACACTGTGAACTATGTGTTTTAGTTGAAAAAGACTTGGAAGCTCGGAGAGACTGAGTTAAGGCCTAGAGGCGACTCACGTCAGGTTTGTGCACAACAAACTTTATTTGAGCATTTTGTCATTGAAAAATTGATTTAGTGTGATTAATGAAAATTTGAAGTTAATTATGAATTGTGTTGCCATCTTGTGAATGATATTGTGACTTTGAAAATTTATTGGATTTCTCATGAATCATTTAAATAAAATGTTTGAAATTGATTTTTGATTCACACTTAGCATGGCAGTATCTTATTATTCCTCCTCCAGTTATGGGGTGAGATCGATTATCTTTCCTCCCTCTCTGGTTTACCAGTTGAGGTTGTAGATCAGATGAGTACTCATTAGCTAGCTAGCCACCTCCCTCATTGATTTCGATTAGTGGGGTTGTAGATTGCTATGTCGTAGTGTACAAAACGGCATTAATCGGAAATTTTGTGTCATGGCTTAAGTTGTGTATGATTTGGCAACACTGTGTTTATTGAACTATTTAACCAAATTGTGTTATTATGAATTTTAGTAACCTGTGAAAAGTGATTGAGAAATATTTAATTTTAATTTGATAATGAATGATTTATGTATTATATTTTAAAATTTTATTGTGCACCACTAAGTGTTTTTATACTCAGCGATAGCTTATTTTGCTATCGCAGATAAGAGCAAAGAGAAAGTAGTAGAGTGAGCTGCGGGATTGACAAGAACTCTTGTACACTTTTGTGTGGGTATTGTTTTATACCCTTGTAATTATTTTGATGTAAATACTGTAATGCCATAAATATCAATGTAAAGTGAGCAGTTGTATAATAAATTGTAATAATATTATTTTTGAAACTTCTTTTTGTAAATTAACATTTGTAGTTTGTGAATTTCATACCTTATGCAATGTGAATGAAGTTATTAAATATTTTGAGATGATAAACTTTGATTGGATTGTGGAATTATTTTTGAAGTGGATTAAATTGAGTTGACTCTTAAATTATTTGGTGGTTGGGAGTTGTGTAAAAATATTGGAAGTGTATTTCACAGGTATTTGAAGAACTGTTTTCTTAAAATACAGATAGAACTCTGTCAAAATTTTTATAAAATTTGCGGTAAAATTTAAAATGGACAAAAATTCTTACTAGTTTATAAGCTTTGAATAAATGATTTTAATTCCTACCAAAAATGCTCACCACTTCCAAAATGCGAGAAAATAGTTTTAAAATCCCTTGTAGTATACTTAATGAATTATCGGTAGGTGAAGTTCAATAGTTCATTAGGTATTCTACGGGAACATGTCATGCCTTACAGAAGGGTGAGGTGTGACATGTTTTAGTGGTATCAGAGCATGGTTTTGCAATGAATTTTGACTATTTATGTGAACATTTCTTTAATAAGTACAATTGCTCAAGTGTCTTTAATTGATACATATGACATATTTACATCATGAATATGCACTAACAGAGGTCAACGTCCTTGTGTTTGATCTCAGGAAGTAGAAATCTTAGGAAAACGGAATGGAAGAAGGAGATCATTCCATAGAACAATCTGTTGAGGCTAAGGTTCAAGTGGAAGCCCGGCACTCGAGCGTGAGTGGGTCGACCACTCCGGCTCTACTCGGCACCATTTCACCTTTCGGTTTACAATGAGATGGCTGCGTTTTTCCAGCAAATGGCGGGAAATGTGCCACCTCAAGCTCAGATGCAAGCACCTATAGCACAACCATAGCCCTCAGCTCAACAATATGAAAAATTGATGAAAATTGGGGCCACCGAGTTTAAAGGCACTATGGATCCACTGGAGGTAGAACAGTGGTTGGAAAGAATGGAACGAGTTTTCAGAAAGCTGCAGTGTACCAAAGAATTAAAATTTGAATATTCAGTATCTTTTCTACAAGGGGATGCATATGAATGGTGGAAGACCATCCCCCATAGCCTGGTTGAGCCACCCGTGTTAACCTAGTCAGACTTTTTGAGGGAGTTTCGACAGAAGTGGGTCCCCGATGCTTATGTGGATATGAAGTTGCAAGAATTCCTGAGTTTGAAACAAGGGGACAAAACCATAGCAGAATATGAGAGAGACTTCTCTCGACTGAGCCACTATGCTGGAAGTTTAGTCTCCACCCCCAAAGACAGATGTAAGAGGTTTGAGTCCGGGTTAAGGCCGAATCTGAGAATGCAAGTTGTGGGTTTCCGCCATCAAAATTTCTCTGAGTTGATCTCACAGGCCTTGGAATTGGAAAGGATAGAAGCAGATGGGGCAGTAAATAAGGGTACATAAGAGAAAGAGAAGACTAAAAAGACTACTTGTCAAACACCTGAGAGTGGTTCTGGGAAGAGGAAACAGTTTGGGGGATCTAGCTCCCGTAGATCTGGCAGAGGCAGATTCTCTGGCTAAAGACCACCCCAGTCTGGTTAGCAGACCCAGCAAGCACCCTGAGGAGCTCTATCAGTACAGTAGTGTGAAACTTGTGGTAGAACTCATGGTGGGGTTTATTTCAAGGCCATCGGTGCATGTTTTAACTGTGGAGGGAGCGGACATTTCGCTAAGGATTGTACTAGTCCATGCCAGTCTGGACCTTCTGCTACATCTGAGGGATCAGCCCAAGTCTCTACACCTAGAGGATCACAGCCAGCTAGTAGAGGTAGAGGCAGAGGTAGGGGTCCTGGTAACATTCCTGGAAGTCAAAGCACTGTTAACCAGCCAGTATCCGGTGGCACACTAGTCAAAGTGTATACCATGCGTCAGAGAGAGGAGGCTGAAACATCAGACGTAGTAGCTGGTATTTTCTCCATCCTTGACCAAGATGTACATGTATTATTTGATCATGGCTCCACACATTCGTATGTTAGTGCTAGTGTGATGTGTTCTACTGCTATCCAGTTTGTACCAATGGATTATGATGTGCTAGTAACTAGTCCATTAGGCCAGGAGGTCAGGGTAAATAAATTATATAGGGATTGTCCTTTGGTGATCCAAGGACACACTTTTCTGTCTGATTTAATTGAAATGCCTTTCAGATATTATGACATTATCTTGGGCATGGATTGGTTAGCCAGGTATCATGCGATGATTGATCAGAGGCGAAAGCGATCACTTTTGGTCTTCCTCAGTATGGTGATGTAGTAATACATGGGGAGAGGCAGCTATTGCCTTCAAACATCATTTCAGTTGCACTGGCCAGAAAAATGATTAGGAAAGGGTGTGAAGCGTACTTAGCACATGTGATAGACACCCAAGTGGATAGTCTAGCATTGAGGGACATCCCTACGGTATGTGATTTTCCGAATGTATTTCCTGATGAATTGCCAGGATAACCTCCAGAAAGAGAAGTGCAGTTTGAAATTGATATTATGCCTGGTGTGGACCCAATCCCCATAATGCCATATAGAATGGCACCAGCAGAACTAAAAGAATTGAAAGTACAGTTGCAAGAGTTGCTTGACAAGGGCTTCATCTGCCCTAGTGTGTCACCTTGCGGAGCGCCAGTGTTGTTTGTAAAGAAGAAGGATGGCACTCTCCGGTTATGCATTGACTATCAGCAGTTGAATAAGGTGACAATAAAGAATAGATATCCATTGCTCCGTATTGATGACTTATTTGATCAGTTGATGGGTGCAGCTGTGTTCTCTAAAATTGACCTGAGATCAGGTTATTATCAGTTGAAAGTACAAGAGCAGAGTATTTCTAAAACTGCCTTCAAAACCCGCTATGGCCATTATGAGTTCTTGGTCATGCCATTCGGGTTAACTAATGCTCCGACTGCTTTTATGGATCTGATGAACACTATCTTCAGACCATACCTCGACCAGTTTGTTATGGTATTTATTGATGATATATTGGTCTATTCGAGGAATGCAGAAGAGCATGATAGACATTTGCGCATTGTAATACAGACTTTGAGGGAGAAACAGCTATATGCCAAATTGTCGAAATATGAATTTTGGCTGAAAGAGATATCCTTTTTGGGGAACATAATATCAGCAGAGGGTATTAAGGTAGATCCTAGTAAGATAGAAGTTGTCCTTAATTGGAAGCCACCCAGAAATATCACAGAGATTCGCAGTTTTCTTGGTTTAGCTAGATACTACCGTCGATTTGTAAAGGGATTCTCCAAGTTGGCATCTCTATGGACCAAGCTGCTTAGAAAAGATGTGAATTTTCAGTGGACGAATAAATGCCAATAGAGTTTTGATGAATTGAAGAGATGTTTGACTGAGGCTCCAGTCCAGACTTTACCTACTCCGGGTAAAGAATACACAGTATAGAGTGATGCTTCTCACAATGGGTTAGGCTGTGTATTGATGCAAGATCGAAATGTCATTGCCTATACATCACGCCAGCTAAAACCGCATGAGAGGAATTATCCAACACATGATTTGGAGCTTGCAGCCATTGTGTTCGCTCTTAAGATCTGGAGGCATTATTTGTATGGGGAGAAGTGCTACATCTACACAGATCATAAGAGTTTGAAGTATTTGGGCACCCAGAAAGAGCTGAATTTAAGACAGAGGAGATGGTTAGAGTTGATAAAAGACTATGATTGTCTAATAGACTATCAGCCAGGGAAAGCTAATGTTGTAGCTGATGCCTTAAGTCGCAAGACTATGGCAAGTCTACAGGTTACTCCTTTGTCTTTGGTACATGAGTTGAGATTATTACATGCCAGCTTAGAGATTAATGATGATGGGCAGACAGCAGTTACATGGCATGTACAGCCAATGTTGATTGATCAGATTAGAATGGCTGCTCAAAATGATGAAAGGTATCAGAAGATGTTGGAAGAAGTCCGACAGGGCAAGAAACTAGAATTCTCAATCAGAGATGATGGTCTACTGCTACACCAGGGCAGAATATGTGTTCCTAATGATGTCGAATTGAGGAAGATCATTTTGAAGGAAGCACATGAGTCTCCTTTTGCCATGCACCCTAGTGGCACAAAAATGTATAGAGGGCTAAAGGAGCATTAATGGTGGATGGGTATGAAAAGAGATGTGGCAGAGTTTGTTTCCAAATGCCTAACTTGTCAGCAATTGAAGGCAGAGCACTAAGTACCAACTAGGTTATTACATCCACTACCAGTGCCATAATGGAAATGGGAGAGAATAACTATGGATTTTGTAATGGGACTTCCGAGGACTCAGAAGAGTCATGATGCAGTATGGGTCATTGTTGACAGACTGACTAAGTCTTCTCATTTTCTGCTAGTTCGAATAGACTACAGTTTAGAAAGATTGGCCAAGTTATATATAGACGAGATTGTGAGACTGCATGGAGTGCCAGTATCCATTGTATTAGACATAGATCCTAGGTTCACTTCTAGATTCTGGGGTAGTCTTCAGAGAGCCCTAGGAACTAGATTGAACTTCAGTACGGCATTCCACCCACAGATAGATGGCCAGTCTGAGAGGGTAATTCAGATCTTGGAGGATATGCTACGGGCTTGTGTGATTGAGTTTGAGGGCAGTTGGGATACACACTTGCCTTTGATTGAGTTTGCTTATAACAACAGCTACCAATCAAGCATTGGGATGCCTCCATAAGAAGCTTTGTATGGTAGAAAATGTAGAACCCCGTTGTGTTGGGATGACGTGGGTGAAAGAAAGATGATTGGACCCAAAATTATTCAGCAGACTGAAGAGAAAATCAGGGTGATTAGAGATCGACTTAAGACTGCATCAGACCGTCAGAAGTCCTACATTGATCTGAAGAGAAGGGATATTGAGTATGCAGTGGGTGAGAAAGTTTTCCTCTAAGTTTCTCCTTGGAAGAGAATTATGAGATTCGGTAGAAAGGGGAAACTGAGTCCTCGTTTCATTAGGCCTTACGAGGTTCTGGAAGGAGTGGGTCCTTTGGCATATCATTTGGCACTACCTCCAAAGTTGGAGAAGATACATAACGTCTTTAATGTGTCTATGTTGAGGAGGTACTGATCAGACCCATGTCATGTACTACCAGTAGAGGAAATTGAAGTGAATCCAGACCTCACATATGAGGAAGAACCCATAGAGATTTTGGCTTATGAGGTAAAGCAGCTACGGAACAAGCAGATACCATTGGTAAAAGTGTTGTGGAAACATCATTCGGGCCAGGAGGCTACTTGGTAATGAGAGGAGGACATGAGGAGACAACACCCACAGCTATTTAGAGATTAATACCAGGTAAAATTTTGAGACGAAATTTATTTAAGGGGGGGAGAATTGTAATACCCCTATTTGTATAGCCTGGTATATTTCACTGTTCCGGTGACCGATGTTGGTCCGGACAATTAAGAGGATTAGAACCACACTTAAGACAATTAGAGAAGCCATAAACACAAATAATTAGTAATTGCCAATTAGTTAAGTATAAACAAGAAAAACAGAACATAAGAAGTTAAATGAGCCGAGAGTCACAGTGATGGGTGACCTTCTCGGGAATGACTGCGAAGTTATTTTAAACTCAAATTTCAAACCATAAAATGTGACGCCGCGGTCCTTAGGACCCTTATAAACACAGTGGAAAAGAGAAAATCATGAAAAAGAACTGTTAAGCCAGTCAAATAATTAGGTCAGGGAGCCGGAAGAAATATGGAATTAATTATAAACCGAGATGAACCGGCGAGGGGAAATTTGGTCAATTGACCCCTAGAGCTGACTCCTGACCTAACTGTCAAATAAAATCGGAGAAAATAAAATTTCAGAATCGAGAATTAAATTAAAGAACTAATAGAAAAATAAAAAAATTAAGAAAAAGGAAAATGAAAAATGGAAAAGTCAAAAGGTGATGACATCATGCATGACCTCTTGCATGATGCCATAAAGAATATAATTAATTTATTTATTTATTTAGATTTTTGGGTCTTCCATAAGTAAATAATAGAAAAAAAAAAAAGAAAAAAAAATTTCATTGTCTTCTTCTTCCCTTCCAAACCGTTTTCTCTCTCCTTTAGCTCTCTCTCTCAAAGTCCATTAAAGCTCCCAATTTAAGCTTCATACACCCCAATTTAACCATAAATTCCCCTAAAGTCCTTAAGTAAATCTTACCCCTAGACCTAGATAAACACTTTGGGAGCAAGAAGGAAAAGAAAACTTGGAGAATTGAAGAATTAGGAAATCTACAAATTGAGGTAAGTACAATTTCAAGTTTAGATTCTTATTGAATTCATGAATTTAAGTTTATGTGTGATGAAATTGCATTAGAAATAAAGGAAACCATGCTTAAATAAGGGAAGAGAGAATGTGGCAGCCATGGAACCTTAAGGTTTTGATGGTATTTAGTTAGGTTAAACATGAAATCTTGGTGAATAGATGTTATATATATGAATTGTATATTTAGATTACATGAATTGTGAAGATTGGACAAACTTAGGGTTTTGGACATTAGGGTTTAGAGACCAAAAATGAGAAGAACTTGTAAATGATGTCTTTGACATAGTTTAAGGAAAGAAATGGCCATTTGTGACCTAATTAAGTGTGTTAGAAGTGTTTGAATCAAAGCCAAATTCGGATTGGATATGTGCCATGACCAAAAGTCAACTTTGAGGGAACAAAAATAGAATTTTACAAGTCCAATTGGTATGGGACCAATTAGGACTGAAAATAGGCACTAGATGACACAATTTTCATTTAGGAAGCATGCCCAAAGAGTGACTAAAACCTAGTGAACAAATTGACTAAAGTTGAAAAATTGCAGGCTGCCCTGCTCAAACTGACCAAATGAATAGTATTTGTTCATTTGGTCATAACTCGAGCTAGACAGGTCCAAATGACCTCAAATTTTACCAGTGGTTAGATAAGATATAGATATAAAACTTTCATTGAGAACACAAACCCAAATTATGCCATTAACCCAATCAAATTATTGAGCAAAGTTGGATCACTAAACCTGCAAAACTGCAGATTTACCATATGAACAGTAAAGTTTCAATAGCTATAACTCTCTTTAGAAAACTCTGATTTAGGTGATTCTTGAACTGATGGAAACCTAAGGCATATTAGAACATTCCATATGAAGAAAATTAGACCAAATTATGGACCTAACTTAATCAAATTGCTGAATGAATTTGGAATCAATAATCTACCAAAACAAAATTCTGTAGCATGAACAGTAAACATAATTTGCATATAACTTGAGCTACAAAACTCCAATTAGAGTGATTCAAAAAGGAGAATAAACTTAAGACAATAGGGAACATTTTCTATGAAGGAAGTTTTGCTAAATTCCAACAGAAAAGTGACCAATGGAACAGTGCAAACTTAGACACCAAAACTGAAAATTTGGCAATTTTTGCCTAAAAGACCTAAGTTTTGAGAAAATGACCAAAACCAACAAGTTTGGTGACCAAAATGTGGTATGTGGGTGAAGTTGGAATTTCCATACCTATTAAGCCTTAGAAAGTCAATAATTTGACTTGAATAGTGTAGTGAATAGTAACCCGAAACACAAAAATTTCGAGAACGTCGAATTTAGCACGTTAGAGCTAGGTAAAAGTGAAGTTAAATTTATTTTTGGATTTATGCTAAGTTATGGTATTGAAACACTGTGAACTATGTGTTTTAGCTGAAAAAGACTTGGAAGCTCGGAGAAACTGAGTCAAAGCCTAGAGGCGACTCACGTCAGGTTTGTGCACAATAAACTTTATTTGAGAATTTTGTCATTAAAAAATTGATTTAGTGTGATTAATGAAAATTTGAAGTTAATTATGAATTGTGTTGCCATCTTGTGAATGCAATTGTGACTTTGGAAATTTATTGGATTTCTCATGAATCATTTAAATAAAATGTTTGAAATTGATTTTTGATTCACACTTAGCATGACAGTATCTTATTATTCCTCCTCCAATTATGGGGTGAGATCGGTTATCTTTCCTCCCTCTCGGGTTTACCAGTTGAGGTTGTAGATTGGATGAGTACTCATTAGCCAGCCAGCCACCTCCCTTATTGATTTCGATTAGTGGGGTTGTAGATTCCTTTGTCGTGGTGTACAACACGGCATTGATAGGAAATTTTGTGTCATGGCTTAAGTTGTGTATGATTTGGCAACACTGTGTTTATTGAACTATTTGACCAAATTGTGTTATTATGAATTTTAGTAACCTGTGAAATGTGATTGAGAAATATTTAAATTGTGATTTGATAATGGATGATTTATGTATTATATTTTAAATTTTTATTGTGCACCACTGAGTATTTTTATACTCAGCGATAGCTTATTTTGCTGTCGCAGATAAAAGCAAAGAGAAAGCAGCAGAGTGAGTTGCGGGATTGACAGGAACTGTTGAATACTTTTGTGCAGGTATTATTTTATACCCTTGTAATTATTTTGATGTAAATACTGTAATGTCATAAATATCAATGTAAAGTGAGTAGTTGTATAATAAATTGTAATAATATTATTTTTGAAACTTCTTTTTGTAAATTAACATTTGTAGTTTGTGAATTTCATACCTTATGCAATGTGAATGAAGTTATTAAATATTTTGAGATGATAAACTTTGATTGGATTGTGAAATTATTTTTGAAGTGGATTAAATTGAGTTGACTCTTAAATTATTTGGTGGTTGGGAGTTGTGTAAAAATATTGGAAGTATATTTCACAGGTATTTGAAGAACTGTTTTCTCAAAATACAGACAGAACTCTGTCAAAATTTTTATAAAATTTGCAGTAAAATTTAAAATGGACAAAAGTTCTTACTAGTTTATAAGCTTTGAATAAATGATTTTAATTCCTACCAAAAATGCTCACCACTTCCAAAATGCGAGAAAATAGTTTTAAAATCCCTTGTAGTGTACTTAATGAATTATCGGTAGGTGAAGTTCGGTAGTTCATTAGGTATTCTATGGGAACATGTCATGCCTTACAGAGGGGTGAGGTGTGACATTTTTCATAAAAGAATTTTTAAAATCAAATTGAGTTCCGAAAATGAGATAATCACAGACTAGGTGCTCCGACACGCCGTGTAGCACGCCTTGCTCAGCTACACTGTAGACGGGGAAGAGGTGTTACACTTAAGCGGGAGAACTCCCTCTCATACTCTGCCACTGATCTATTGCCTTGCTTCAAACTCAGGAATTCTTGTAGTTTCTGATCCATATATGCATCTAGGACATATTTCTATCTGAACTCTCTGATGAAGTCGTCCCAGGTCAATACTGGCGGTTCAGCCAAGCTATAGGGAATGGTCTTCCTCCAGTCATGCGCATCCCCTTGCAATAAGGACACTGAGTATTCAAATTTTAGTTCATCTGGGCAGTGCAGCCTCTTGAACACTCGATCCATCCTCTCTAACAACTGCTCTGCCTCTAAAGGGTCTACTGTACCCTTAAATTCTGTCGCCCCATACTTCAACAGCTTATCATACTGTCTGGCTGAAGGCTGTGGTTGTACCATAGATGTCTGAAGTGGAGCTTGAGTAGGCATGCTTCCAGCCATTTGTTGAAACATTGTCGCCATTTGCTGTGCGAATTGTGTAGAAAACTGTGGCATTTATGGGGCTGGTGCCACTGACCCACTAATATTTTGGAGAGCTGGGGCTTCCCTTTGGGCCTCAGCCTCTACAGACTACTCAACAGAGCGATCCCCTTCTTCCATTTCAAATTGGAGTTGAGATATCTCCTGAACAAATAACATAAGAAGTTTCCCTCTGTTAGCTCATATTTATGATGTAATGCACTGTATGTAACAAATAAGGACATTGAGCAGTTGTACTTATCAAAGAAAAGACACAATTTCACAAGTTAAAACATACTTTAAAACTTTTCTCTGATACCACTAAAACATGTCACACTTTGCCCCTCTGTAAGGCATAACATAATCTCGTAGAATACCTAATGAACTACCGAACTTCACCTATCGATAACTCATTAAGTATCCTACAAGGGATTTTAAAACCTTTTTTTCTTACTTTTTGAAAGTGGTGAGCATTTTCTTGCATTTAATATAAGTTTAAAAGCTAGCTAAAATTTTTGTCCATTTTTATTTTTACACAAATTTTGAAAAATTTCGGCAGAGTATCATCTGTATTTTAAGAAAACAATTCTTCACAAACTTGTAAAAACACTTCCAATAATTTATTTCATCAACTCAACAACTACCACAGCAAACTTCAACATCATTTCTCAAACTCCAAAATTCAAATCAATAATTCACAACTCAATATTTCCATTCATTTTTCATTAAAGTAAAAACAAATTACATTTATCAACCACTTTACATTAGCAAATCCAAAATGATATTATTACAACTTTATACAACTGCCCATGACCAGTTTTTACATATACATTCAATTACATACACAAACATAAATATTACATTCAGTGTATAAATTTATACCCGACAAAACTTCAGGAAAGTGGCTCCAAGAATCCTCAATAGCTCACTCTGCTGCTCCTCTAGTCTCTATATCTGCAACAGCAATAACAGCCATCGCTGAGTACTATGACTCAGTGGTGCATAATACACTAAAATAACATGTATGCATATTTCAAATCACATTTATTCAAATACGGTACTGAAAATGAAAGACAGAAACAAAACATGATTTATGAACTTTTAGTCCAAACAATTTCATTTTGGAAGTCTTAAAACGAATTTTGTAACACCCCGAACCTCCAAGTTATGAATAGTATCATTTTTGTCTGTGACTAATACTATTCAAAGACACCTCGAGGACCAAAAATAAATAGAAAATTAATTGAGATAGCCACAATAAAAATTCTAGTGAACAAAAAAGCTAAGGACTCATCGAGTATTATAAAAAGAAGGATTATGACCCGATGAGGGGCATTTTGGTCAATTGACCTCAAGAGTTGACTTTTGACCAAAATGTCAATTAAATTAAATGAAATTAATGAATTGAATTATGGGGTAAAAATTGAAGAAAAATTCAAGTAAAAAAATATGCAAGGGAAAATTTAAGAAATGAAAACTTAAACTTTCATTTCCATTATGACAAAATTAAAATGAAAGACTTATGGGCTTTTGATAGTTAAATTTAATTATTTAATTAAAAGAAAAAAATTAAGTGTAAAAAAAAGGGAATAAAAATTTAAGTTTAATTATCCTTATGACACAATTAAAATTTATAATTTTAATAAGCTAATTTTGGGGATAAATAAATATATATATATATATATATATTTATATAAATAAGAAGACAAATGTCTTCTTCATTTCTTTTTTTTCATAAGAGGCCACCACCCTCTCCTCTCTCTTTCTCTCTCTCTCTCTTTTTCTCTTCTTCTTCCACTTCTTCCCCTAATTGATTTCCCCTCCCAAGTTTTAATTCCCTTCATAAATTCCATAGCCCACTAAAAGAAAACATTAAAGAGATCTTTGATTGAGAGATTAAAAGTAAGGAGAATAAGAATTGGAAGAAAAGTGAAGTTGGAAAGAAATCAACAAGAGGTAAGTTTCTTTTCATGTTAGATTAGTTGTATAAACTTGGAATGAAGTTAATTTATGATGAAATTTCATAAGAAAATGAAAGAAAACATATATGGAACCTAAACTAGGGTTTTGGCCAAATGGGAGAAAAATTGGGGTTTTGAACATTAGGGTTTAGAGACAAAAAATGTGAAGAAGTGCTAAATGATGTCTTTGACATAGTTTAAGGGAAGAAATGGTCATTTGTGACCTAATTAAGTGTGTTAGAAGTGTTTAAATCAAAGCCAAATTCGGATTGGGTATGAAGCATGACCAAAAGTCAACTTTGAGGGACCAAAAATGAAATTTTACAAGTCCAATTGGTATGGGACCAATTGGGACTGAAAATAGGCACTAAATGACACAATTTTCATTTAGGAAGTATGCCCAAAAAGTGACCAAAACCTAGTGAACAAACTAACCAAACTTGAAAAACTGCAGTATGAACAGTACACATGAACAGTAATCGTGTTTGGTCATAACTCGAGCTAGGCAGGTCACAATGACCTGAAATTTTACCAGTGGTTAGATGAGACATAGACCTAAAACTTTCATGAAGAACATAAACCCAAATAATTCCATTAACTCAATCAAGTTACTGAGCAAATTTGGTGACCTGAATCTACAGAACTGCAGAATTGCCAAATGAACAGTAAAATTTGCAAGGCTATAACTATCTCTAGAAAACTCTGATTTATGCAATTCTTGAACCGATGTAAACCTAAGATATAGTAGAACATTTCATATGAAGAATACTAGGCCAAATTATGAACTTAACACAATCAAATTGCGGAACGAATTTGGGTCACCGAATCTGCCAGAATCTGGGCACCTAAAATTGACCAAATAAACAGTAAAATTTGCAAGGCTACAACTCTCTCTAGAAAACTTTGATTTTGGTGATTCTTAAACCGATGGAAACCTAAGACATAGTAGAACATTTCATATGAAGAACATTAGACCAAATTATGGACTTAACTTGGTCAAATTGCTGAACGAAATTGGATCGATAAATCTGCCAGAACAAAATCTGCAACATGAACAGTGCCGTGAATAGTAATGGTGTTTTGGGCATAACTTGAGCTACACAGCTCTGAATTAGGCGATATAAAAAGGAAAATAAAGTTAAGACTAAATGAACAATTTTCATGAAGAATATCTCACCAAATTATGATCGAAACTAGGTAAAAATTGAGTTCAAAGATTGGGGCACCAAGCTGTCCCAAAACCAAAATATTCTAAAATTTTCAAAGCTAACTTGGGATGCATTAGACATGCATATAATGAGTTCTTGGCAACAATTGAGATTGGTATTGAGGTATTCTATTTATGTATTTTCAGTAGAAAAAGAAGTAGGAACGGACAAGGAGAAGTAGGTAACAATAAAGGAGAGCATTGAAGATTTGTGCACAACCAACATTTTCTTCGTTTTTAAACTTGTAAATTGCTTGGAATGTGTTAAATTGAATGAGTTTGCTTTGAACAAGTTTACTTTGACTGAAATATGGTTTTTCTCTTGCATTTAAGAAATTTAGGTGTTGCCACCTTTATTTGGATATTATAATGCATTTAAATGTATTTATTGGTTTATAAATGTGATTGTTGAACGAAAAATTTTGAAAACTGTTTTGAAACCACAATTAGCATGACAGTCCCTTTCGGAACTCTCCAGTAGTAACGGCTACTTGGGGTTTTATAATTAATATTGATTATGTCTTCCATTAATAATGGTTAGTGGGGTAAGACTACATGAGTACTCATTAGCTAGCTAGCCCTTCCCTCATTAATAACGGTTAGTGAGGTTGAGATTGTTTTGTCGTGGTGTACAACACGGCACTGATCATGAAATTTTGTGTCATGGCCTAAACTATGTGTTGATGTTGGCAACACTAATGCTTTGTGAATTGTGATTTATGAAATGTGATTTCTCATTTGAAATGTTACTCCAATAAATGGTTTTTATGAACTTAGAACTATTTTGATGTTTTCATGCTTAAGAAGGATGTGATTTGTTATGCTTTGACAAATTGTGTTTTTACCTTAAGTTTTGAAATTTTAGTGGTGCACCACTGAGTGATATACTCAGCAATAGCTTCTTTATGCTGTCGCAGGAAAGGGAAAGGAGAAGGCTGCTGAGTGAGAGACTTGGAAGCAACATTTTGGTTTTAATTGTGGGTATATATAGTAGGTATACCTCTGTAATTTCCTTTTGATGTATTTTGTACCTATATGTATAGATGTACGGACATTGAGCAGTTTGTATTTAAAAGCATTGCATTGCTATCACATTTTGAGTTTGTAACTATTTTGTATTTCACTTTGAGACTTATAAAAATGTAACTTTTGCAATATTTATTCTATTACTATTTCCAATGAATGTTTACATGGAATTTTAACTATTCTCATGCAATTTTCCGCAACAGAATTGATAAGACAAAAAGCTATGATTTGTTTTAAAATCCCTTGTACCATAACTAATGGGTTATCGATAGGTGTAGTTCGGTAATTCATTAGGTATGCTACGGGAACATGTCATGCCTTACCAGGGATAAGGTGTGACATGTTTTAGTGGTATCAGAGCTTTGTTTTTTATACAAGTTTTGAAATTGCATGTTTGAAAATTTTTGATAAGTACAACTGCTCAATTGTCATTATTGATACATATAGTGCATTACATCATAAATATGGACTAATGGATGGAAATCTCCTTATGTTGGTTGTTCAGGGAGTAGAATTCCTTGTGATTTAATATGGAAGAGGGGGATCACACAGTAGAGCAATCAATAGCGGTGAGTGCAGGAAGCCGACTCCTCAGAATGCGATGGATCGGTGCACCCATCCCACCCATGCGATTTCTTGCTCGATTCGCTCGTGATGATGCACTATTTCAACAAATGGTGGCAATATACGGTCAAGCTCTGTGCAAGCACCTCGGTGCAACCACCATCCCCAGCTAGACAATATGATAAGTTAATGAAGTATGGGGCAACAGAGTTCAAGGGTACAATGGACCCATTGGAAGCTGAGCAATGGTTAGAACGGATGTCGACACCATATTTTGGCCGATCCCTAGAATCAATAAAAATTCTTCTTTGAACAGCTAATCACGTTTCCGATCCCTCTTTGCTAGGCGGTCACATTTCCGATCTCTCCTCACAAAGAATTGAATTAATGCTGAGTCCTCATATTCATTAAGCCTCGCCGATCTCTCAAATCATTTACCGACCTCTCAAACCCGTTGTCGAATTTCGGACACATCAAGTATATTCCTGATCTCTGTTGATAAATAAAATGAACTGGCACTAGATCTTTTCCTACCAGTTTTATTGCCGACCTCCTTTGCGGAAGATTAAGAGCTAAAGTTTTGGTTCGGTTTAACGAGGGTTCCGATCTTAAGTGTTCAAGTTAAATTTTCAATTTTAATCAAGTCCCGTTCAGCACTTCTTCCCTACCGATCTCATGCTTAAAGTGCTTTCCGATCTCTCATACTTAGATTAATAATCACATTTAGTTTTTGTCTTGCTGTGCTCATACAATCAAATACTCAGACAAACAATGGTTTAAAATTTTCCGATCACGATTATTCATTGAACAAAGAGGCATTCCATTTCATGTCATAATTTGTACAAATTATTCGGCTGGGGGATCGCCCCCAGCCTGATTTACATTCTGCTCACTCTCTCTCTCTTCCTCGCTCTCCTCCTCACTATCTTCACCATCGCCAGGAGCAGTGCGTCCATCCAAGAGAAGTCCTCTTGAGGATAGCGCTTTTGAAGTTCGGCCAAGAGATCCTTATGAGCATTCACATAGGCTCGGCTATTCCCGACACCATCTCTTCATCCTTTTCCTTGAGCTCTTTTTCTTTCTCAAAGCTCCTTATCCTTAGCGTTAAGCTCCTCTACAAGTTGAGCGACTGGCGGCCGTTGGCTGAAGTGCGGACTTCTCTGAGAGCCGTTCACTTTCAGCCAAGTCACGAGACCTTCGGCGGTGGTCTTCATGGTACTTCGCCCGTCCTCGACTTGAGATATATAATCCGGCGGATGAGAGTTGGGATCGGAGGAAGTCAATTCCTGATTTTTCTTCCCAACCTCCTTACCCGAACGTTGAATCTTTTCCCGAATCATGGTGCGGTTCACGGACACTCCACGTTTAGGCTCATGGTTCGAGTCAAGATATCATCGAGACCATGCAGGATAGCTTGTCGATCCTCTTGAAAGAAGATGGTAGATCCGGACTTTGGCAAAATCGGAGTTCTCCCTAACGATCGGTTATTCTTCAAGCGATCGATCGATGTCGAGCGCCACGAGAAGAGGTCCTCGAGAAGATTGAGAAGGCTCCCTTTCCGTGCTTGGAATAATCGAGAGAGGCGGCTGCTCTTCCGATCTAGGAGGAGATCGCGGCCTCAATGGTCGGGCGGACGAAGGTTGAGGAGGGTCTCTTTGTATCTCCCAGGTTCGTGATGGGTGTTTGAAGACGTTCAACGCTTCATCTCCTTTACCTTCCGGAGATCTCTCTTTCCTTCTTCCGCTTCCTAGAACCCTCACCACCCGCCATACCGCATGAGAAAGAGGTTAGTGAGATCGCTAAGGTCCCGAGAACCGAGATATAGAAAATACCAATGCCGAGGTCGAGAGCGGAAGTTCGCGATCTCGGCCGGTGATCGGTTGCATGGTCCAATCGTGCGATTCGCGATCCGCATTTGGGCGAGAATATTTTAGAGTGGCGGCACGACTTTTCAGCTCCATCACTATCAAGCTTTCCTCTTGACTCGGGTAATGTGCTTGGAGCGAGGCCCTGGTACCACAACTACGAGAAAGTCCTCAGCGGCTCGGATCTTTACTCCTCGAATGAAGAACCGGTTCTTCCAATTCTTAAGGGATGAGGGCGATCGGAAAAGAGTCCGCAACGAGGCTTCGCTGAAAGAACGATGTTCGTCATCCTTTGTGAGTTAGTCTGTAGCTCGGCGAACACCTTAGCCGTGAGGTCTGATTCCCTTAGCTCGGCATAGACCTGAAAGCAACCAAGATCCGCCACGAGTTGGGGTGGATTTGAACAATGGATATTCGGTGAAATTTTAGGACCTCCTTATAGAAATCGGCTAGAGGAACCTCGGACGCCTTTAAGCGTTCTTCGTACACCATGACCATGTCATCCTCTTCAAAAGAGTGATCGACACGAAGATCGCCATGGCATGATCAGCTCATATGAATCGGACAAATATTGTATTCTTGAACAAGCGATTGCAGATCGGATTCTCGAAGAAGCGGAAGCTCGTCATAGGAAGGGTCTCTCTCCTTGAAGGTGGTGCAAGCCTTGACGGTATGACCAGACCCGACTGGAGCGAGACCCTAGGGGTTTAGGTTGCACGCTGGGCTGTTGCCTCTTCTTCGTCAGACGATGACCATGAGCCCGAATGGAAGGAGGGCTCGCGCTCTCGACCTTGGCACCGCTCATTTTTAAAAGAAACAAAGAACTTAAACAAGAAAGAAGATCAAAGTCCTACGGAGTCGATCGGCGTCGGAGAAGCGGAAAAAATGAGAGAACTTGGAGTTGTGGCGGGGATTGAAAATGGAATGAGAGAACAAGCTGGCTAACCCTCCCTATTTATACTAGTCAAGCATTTAATGCTCGCGAGGTTCTAGGCAGCGCATCGATTGGTGGGACTCGGCAGTTGTACGACACTTCTCTCAAATATCCAGAATGTTCGGAGATCGGTTAATTGGAGATCGGCATAATAAGTTAAATATTTTGAATAAAGGATCGGTTAAGTGTCATTCGTAAGGAACCAGATCGGATAACCACATTAGAGATCGGAGAAATAATCAATGCAAAAATAATAAGATAGCAAACAAAATAGTCTTTATTTTCAAAAGATCGGATTACATCATTTGGGCGATCTCTAGGGATCGGATTACACTAACATTGGATCACATCATTTCGTGATCTCTAGAGATCGGATTGCATTGAAAATAAAATACATCATTTGGGCGATCTCTAGGATCGGACTACAATAAAGGTCTAACTACATCATTTGGGCAATCTCTAGAGATCGATTACATTTCAGGATTACATCATTTGGGCGATCTCTAGAGACCGGTGGAACATCCTATCTAAAAGGCCTATGTCAAAGCCTAGTCTTGTGGTGAATCAAAAGATGTGTTCGATAGGCCAGGCTATTGACATCAGACAGATGTCGGCTCGAGATGGGGTGATTATGACTCCCATGAGGATGAGAGATATCATCACCGATGTTACCACCCGAAACCGACCATTGCCGGAACGCAATGTGGAGGAAAGACGCCGGAACACAATGCGATGAGAAGCCGAATGAACTCAGTTGAAGCGATCGAGATCGGTACAACCGAGGTCCGCAATACTGATCGGTCAAATCGGTCCTCTCACCATCGTCGATTAAGGTCATTCGATCAGGATCGTAAATTTTGATCGGTGAGTAAAAGAGCCCATCGGAAAAAAGATCAAAGCCACGATTATAGCGTAACTTCCACGGGCGGCTAGAAACAGGTAAGTAAGAAAGGAAGAGAGGAAAGTCGGATGAAGAAAATGTCTCCGTCGATGTGGTATATATAGGAAATGGGCATTTAATCTCGAGCGGAAAAGCAGCGGACGCCGAGAATCGAGATGTAATTAATGCTTGGACCGAATCGGTGATTAAGGGATAATAGAGATCGGAGATAGGAGATCAGCATGAGAGATCGGAATAGGAGCTAGGGGAGGATCGGAAGACAAAAGAATAAGACAAATCCCAATAACCGTCGTCGAATCGAGCCGAGGTAGTTAAAGCGTGGCGACGAGATCCCCATACGCCTAAGAATCGCCTTAATCTTGTGCAGTGCGAGTATGTCATGCGATCCTGACATCCCAATCTCCACGTTGATCCCACTTGTAAGGACAAACTCGGAACCCTTAGATCAAGAGAGAAGACGACAATACCAGCGTCTTTCACTCTTAGCCCTCGGATCGTTCCGGACAAGGAAATCTGGGACCGTCAGATGGAAAGAAGAAAAGGACAAATATTATGAAGAGTGATCTCAACCATTCATTTTGATTCTCTTTAATTCTTGAACCTCCGATCATGTCCTTCGTGATCTCGACCCTCCATCTCCCTCAAAATAAATCCTGACCCTTCACGAAGAGCATCCGATTCCTATAAATACCTGCATGAAAAACTGTTCAAGGGACGGACGGAAAAATAGACGAGAGGCTGTTATTATAGCAAGAGGAACTCTGAAAGTTCATTTTAGTTTGTTACTCTGCTATTTAGAAGTGTTGATTAAAAGGACTTTGGAAACTAGTTTTCTGAAGTGTTTTCTTGAAGAGATTTTGAATACTGGAACTCTATATTTCCAGTTTGTTCATTATCTGGTCATACTCTCACTTTCTGTCTTTTATTATCTCTGTTTTCACTGCCCAAGATCAACTTCATATCACTCATTTCTTTAGCTAAGTACCCTCCAGTTCACGAAGAACACCACCCTCAGGCTAATCAGTCCACTGTCTCATCCCTGTTTGCCACCCCGTAACTATCTTAGTAGACCCGGCTCCTCACAGGTAAGAGTTCATACTGCTGTTTACGTTTACTTTCTGCATTTTCTTGGTTCTTCTCACATCTGTGACTTTCTACTTTTGCACAAACGATCCCCAAAGAATGTTACTGTAAGAGCTCATATCACTGTTTTATCAAGTGTCTGCATTTACTTTCCGCATTTTCCTGTGTTCTTCTTACGTCTACTATTTTCTTCAAGATCAGTTCTGCACAAGCAATCCCCAAAGAAAGTCACTCTCAAATCATCTTTTAGTGATCAGTTCATTTTATTGATCTCCGTCATTTCTGAAAGCAAGTTTTCTAACTCCTAGTAATATGTAAATGGTTGGGTAAACGTAGGTAACTGCAACTTAGGGGTCTCTTTTAAAAAAGAGAACATGAATAACACGTCAGGAAGATAGCCAAACTATTAGGCGGCGTAGCGACAATTCGACAAAGATGTCATAAAGTGGAATAAGACCAAAGTAAACGAAACAGAGTAGATCGGTCATTAATAGATATTGGTAAAATGAACGCATGGAAGGTCGGTAAATCAAGTCTAGTTTTCCCTATCTAGTCAAAAGGTATCGAGAAGCCTTATCGACATCTTAGACGCGAATCCTTAGCTTTAGGTTCTTATGTCATGTAGTTGAAATTAAAAATCCGGGAGATCGGAGAAATCCCTTCAGCTCTGTTAATCTGAAGAGATCGGAAGAGAGTTCTTGTCGATCTCAATCCAAAATTTTAATAAACGTAAAAAGAGATCGGAGGAGAGTTCTTATCCGGTCTCCTTCAAAATTTTAATAAACATTAAATAGGGATCGGAGGAGAGTTCTTATCGGTCTCAACTCAAAACATTAATAAATAACTCTAAAGGAGATCGGAGGAGGTTCTTATCCGGTCTCCCCTCAAAATTACAATAAATAACTTAAAAGAGATCGGAGGAGGGTTCTTATCAGGTCTCCCCCAAAGCCACAATAAATAACTCTAAAGGAGATCGGAGGAGGGTTCTTATCCGGTCTCCCCCAAATTTTAATAAATAACTCTAAAGGAGATCGGAGGAGGTTCTTATCCGGTCTCCTCAAAATTTTAATAAACAACTTAAAAGAGATCGGAGGAGGTTCTTATCCGATTCTCACACCGATTCACTAAGGTTGTCTCATTTACTTATGTATCTGGGTGATCCAAATTTAGTGAAAAATCAAATATTCCTTCTACCAAAAGGATTAACATTGCCGCCTAAGCCCTCCTAACTAATTTGTAAAGGACGCAGAATTAAATCTACTTACCCTTATTAAGGGACGAGGTGGGGTGCCTAACACCTTCCCCACTCGTTTATGGACCCCGAACTTAGAATCTCTGTTTTGAAGTGGTTTCATTTTTAATTTAACTTCTCAAATGGTTTTCTTTAGTTTCCCTCAAAACTAAGGTGGCGACTCCTCACTTTTTCCCACTTCGGTGAGTGATCGTCCGGGCGACCGCAAAATCCCATTGCGACAACGGATGGAAAGGGTCTTCATGAAATTGCACTGCACAGATGAGTTGAAGTTTGAATATTCAATTTCCTTGCTGCATGGAGTTACATATGAGTGGTGGAAGACCATTCCCCATAGTTTGGCTGAGCCGCCAGTGCTAACATGGGATGACTTTCTAAGGGAGTTTAGACAGAAGTATGTTCTTGATACCTATGTGCATATGAAGCTACAGGAGTTTCTCAGTTTGAAGCAAGGGAACAAGACTGTAGCCGAGTATGAGAGAGACTTTTCTCGCCTCAGCCACTATGCTGGAAGCCTACTCACTACCAGTAGAGACAGATGCAAATGGTTTGAGGCCAGTTTGAGGCCTAGTTTGAGATTGCAAGTGGTTGGGTTTCGACATGATAACTTCTCTGGGTTGATATCACAGGCCCTTGAATTGGAAAGGATAGGCTGGAAGGGACATCGAGAAGGTAACCACTAAAAAGAGAAGAAGCGAAGCCTACAGGTCAAAGTCCAAGTAACAATTCGAGTAAGAGGAAGAGCTTTAGGGGACCAAGTAAAAGAGGATCTAGTAGGGGAAGATTCTCAGGGCAGAGGCCACCTAGATCCAGACAGTAGACATCTAGGGGTTCCTTTCCTACCCGTGCTTGTGAGACTTGTGGCAGGACTCATGGAGGAGTATGTTATAAGGCCATAGGAGCCTGTTACAACTGTGGTGGAAGTGGGCATTCTGCTAGAGATTACACTAGTGCCTGCAGATCTAGACCTCCTACTACCACTGAGAGATCTGTTCAAGGTTCTGCTTCTAAAGGACAATAGACAACTAATAGAGGCAGAGGCAGGGGTAGAGGTAACACTGGCATCCAGCACTGATGAGCCAACAGAGCAGTGGTGCACGGTCAGGTGTACACCATGCGCCAGAGGGATGAAGCTGAGACATCAGATGTTGTGGCTGGTACTTTCTCCATTTTTGATAAAGATGTATATGTGCTGTTTGACCTTGATTCTACACATTCTTATGCTAGTGCCAGTATTGCATGCTCTGTTGCTATTCCTTGTGTGAAATTGGATTATGATGTGCTAGTGACTAGTCATTTAGGGCAAGAGGTTAGGGTGAACAAATTGTATAAGGATTGTCCTTTGGTGATCCAAGGACATACATTCCTATCAGACTTAATTGAAATGCCCTTCCGAGATTATGATATCATCTTGGGCATGGATTGGTTAGCCAGGCATCACTCTATGATCGTAGGAGAAAGATCACTTTTGGTCTTCCCGAGTATGCAGACGTAGTGATACATGAGGAGAGGCAGTTATTGCCATCCAACATCATTTCAGCTGCACTTGCTAGAAAGATGATTAGAAAGGGATGTGAAGCTTATCTAGCTCATGTGATAGACACCCAGGTGGGGAGTCTAGATCTTAAAGATATTCCTACAGTATGGGATTTTCCGGATGTCTTTTCGGAAGAATTACTGGGATTGCCTCCGGAAAGAGAGGTGCAGTTTGAAATTGAGATTATGCCTGGTTTGGAGCCAATCTCTATCACTCCTTATAGGATGGCACCTACTGAGTCGAAAGAGTTGAAGGTACAATTGCAGGAATTGTTAGATAAGGGTTTCATCCGCCCTAGCGTGTCACCTTGGGGAGCACCAGTATTATTTGTGAAGAAGAAGGATGGTACTCTTCGTTTATGCATAGATTACAGATAGTTGAATAAGGTGACCATAAAGAATAGATATCCTCTACCACAGATCGATGATTTGTTTGATCAGTTGAAGGATGCAACTATATTCTCCAAAATTGACTTGAGATTAGGCTACTACCAGTTGAGGGTGCAAGAGCAAAGTATTCCTAAAACTGCCTTTAGGACTCGGTATGGCCACTATGAGTTCTTGGTAATGCCATTCGGGTTGACTAATGCTCCAGCTGCTTTTATGGGCCTAATGAACACTATCTTCAAGCCATATTTAGACCAGTTTGTTGTGGTGTTCATTAATGATATTTTGGTGTACTCAAAGAATGCAAAGGAACAAGACAAACACTTGAGGATAGTATTGCAGACTTTGAGGGAGAAGCAATTGTATGCCAAACTGTCGAAATGTGAGTTTTGGCTAAAGGAGATTTCATTTTTGGGGCATATTGTATCTGCAAAAGGTATCCAGGTGGATCCTAGAAAAGTAGAAGCCATTCTTAATTGGAAGCCACCTAGAAATGTCACAAAAGTTCGGAGTTTCCTTGGTTTAGCTGGGTATTATCGAAGGTTTGTGAAGGGATTCTCCATGCTAGCATCTCCACTGACCAAGCTACTTAGGAAGGATGTAAAATTTCAGTGGACTAATCGGTGCCAAGAAAGTTTTGATGAGTTAAAAAGGCATTTAACTGAAGCTCCCGTCTTAACCTTGCCCACTTTGGGTAAGGAGTATATCATATATAGTGATGCTTCTCATAACGGATTAGGCTGTGTGTTGATGCAAGATAGAAACGTCATTGCCTATGCTTCATGCCAGCTTAAACCGCATGAGAGGAATTATCCCACGCATGACTTGGAGCTAGCAGCCATTGTCTTTGCCTTGAAGATCTGGAGACATTACTTGTTTGGGGAGAGATGTTATATATACACAGATCATAAAAGTTTGAAGTACTTGGGCACACAAAAGGAGTTAAATTTGAGGCAAAGGAGATGGTTAGAGCTGATAAAAGATTATGATTGTTTGATAGACTATCAGCTTGGAAAGGCAAATGTTGTAGCTGATGCTTTAAGTCGCAAGACTATGGCTGGTTTGAGGGTTTCTCCTTTGTCCATGGTGCATGAATTAAGGGCATTGCATGCTAATTTGGAGATTAATAAAGATGGGCAGATGGTAGCTACTT